>NC_142935.1:43564981-43569981 GCF_046866305.1 Octopus bimaculoides | reverse complement strand
CCAATGTCATTTTTGCGATATGTGGTCTGTCGTTGTCTTGCAATAAAACAGGAGTGGATCTGTTGACTAATCTAGGCTGTTTTCTTTACTTGTAAGTTTCTGCATCATTTAGTCCAGTTGGCTGCGGTATACTTCGGCCGTGATTGATGTGTCAGGTTTAATGAAATCATAATGGATCGCATCCGCGCCAGACCACCAAGCACATACCGTCAGCTTCTTTTGATGAATTTTGCTTTTTGGACTGTGTTATGGTGGCTCGTCTTTGTCCAACCATTTTGCTGAACGTTTGCGGTTGTTGCATTGGATCCATTTCTCATTACATGTTACAACTCGATTTAAAAATGATTCAATTTTGTGACGAGAAAATAGCATAATGCAGGCTTCCAAACGTTCCAGTTTCCGATTTCCATTGAGTTTATGTGGAACCCACTTATCCAACTTTTTCACTTTATCGATTTCAACTAGGTGAGTCAATATTGTTTGCTTGCTAACACCAAACAACGACGATAATTCATGGGTACTTTGAGATGGATCTGACTTGACGGTGGCGTTCGGCACGTCATTATCCATCTTTGTTTCTGGTCGACCGCGTTGCTCATTTGCCAGGTCAAAGTTACCAGAACGAAATTTTGCAAACGAATTTGATACTGTCTGCTGAGTAATAACATTAGAATGAAATACTCCATTAATATTCCGAACTGTCTGTGAAAGAACTCAAATTTCAAAAGTGTACGAATTTCCGACTTATCCATCTCTAAACAAAAATAACAAAAAACGATTTATAAGTACTTTATAAAGCGCAAAATGAGTTAAATGTGTCAGCTTTCTAACAAAAAATATTGTCAAAATATAATAATGGCGCAAAATGTCAAAGTTTACCAAATACCTTACTACAAATTTCATACTTGACGACCTAATACACCCCACCATGCGCGCGTGTGTGTGTTCCTGAATGTGCGTCTGTCTGCCCACATATATTAATGCTCACACCTACATCATGAATCCATGCAGAAGTATACATATGTATGTGTATGTATTTGTATATTTATATTTATAAAGTATGCGCACTCGTACATAAACTTAAAAATACGCTAGAAATACAACTGTAAAAAGAAATAAATCTATGTAAATAGTGGTTGATGTTTCACTATATTGCTTCTATTTCAATCCAAAATTGAGAGTGTCTTTCATCGAGAGCCAACGTTATTTTTATGCTTCCTGTAGTATTAACTCTCTGCACACTGTGACTTAGTTCTTGGCAGGTTATTGGTAGTTTGTATATATAGTTAGAAGATGACGAATGTGCCCACAGCTACATGCAATTGATGAACATATTTATATTTTTGAATGATGTCCTTGTTTGGGTGCAAGGTAGAACATTTCTGAGAGATTCCTGATCATAATGTACAATTTCGTGATGTTTAGCGATATTGTATTATTAATGTTTTGTGTGACGTATAATTCTTGTTGGGGCGCATTGATGTCTTCATCAGCTGTGATTTCTAGCCCTACTCTAATAACGTTTGCAATTCAACTGAATATTGCAATCTGAATATATTTTCTCGATGTCTAACAAGGTTATTGAAGTGAAAAGTTCAAAAAGAGACCGTAGACGTATTGTATTTTTGGTATAGGCTCCTTTGACTGCTGCTACTTCACTTCGTTTTTCAAGAAATCTGAGGCTTCTCTTCGAATACCAACATTTTCAGCTTGTTAAATTTGATGGTCGACTTTGTCAAAGATTTCGATGAAATGAAGTCAAACAATTAAATGCTGATCTGGACAGTATTTTAGAAAGGACTGCCTAAATATATTATGTTTTTTTAATATAATTATTTACAGGAATTTTAATGCGTGAGATGTACACAATACAAATTTGAAATTGTTTGTTATTGCGATCTTAGGAATCATATTTATCTTTTCTTTTAGCATTTTGTATAGTTACCCAGCGTCTAAATAGGGCATTTATACGGAATTAGAAAGGCTGGCTCTGTAGGATTATAATGATACATAGCAATCCTATACTGGAGCTAGTTTTGTGTCAAGATAGCTTACTAATTTAATTATGTCCTGTTCAGTTAGATTTGGATTTTTGAGAGAAGTTACAATCCGATAGAATATATGTGTTCAATCTACTGATCTTTGGTTAACTGGGACAATACGCTTACGTATTTCTCTTATATCTGATGACAATAGTCGGTATCCCACTACCTTGACATTGACTCGGATTGTGGTTTTTATTTTAAAACTAAACAGTCACGTGAACACCCGAAGAAATCCTTTCGATTTGACTTTGCTTTGCTGATGAGAGATGTTTTCTTGATCGTTCATATACTTGTGGAAGTATTTGTGTAGCTTCAGCGATTCTTACTTAAATATTCATTCATTCTAATTTTATCATACGACAATATCAAAATATGAGGATATTGGTATACGATGTAAGAGCTGGTTCATAGAGGTTGTCCATAATATTTGAATACTTTCTCACGAGAATTCGCATGACCCTGGAAATATTTACTGTTTAATTTTTTATCGGAATAGCTGAGGTGAGTGTGAGAATTGACAATTTTCAGTATTTCTTGATTTGTTTTCTTCTCCTGGTTGAATTATTCGAAATTACTGGACCAATCTAATTTCCGCAAAAAAGTTTCAAGTGTCTCCCAGTCAGCTTCGAGGAGGCCAACCAATTTCCGAAAAGAGAAGTTTCTATATTTTCTGGTTTTAAACTGAGAAATATTTTTCAATTATTATGCATCGAAATCTCAATAACTGTATGGCCTAAGGCGGCGAGCTGGCAGAATCGTTGGTGCACCGGGCGAAATGCTTAGCAATATTTCGCCAGTTTTCACGTTGTGAGTTCAAATTCCGCCGAGTTCGACTTTGTTTTTCATCTTGTCGGGGTCGATACCAGTTGAGCATTGTTGGTCGATGTAATTGACTTGCTTCTCCTCCGAAATTACTGACCTTGTGCCAAAATTTGAAAGCAATAATTGTATGGCCGAAGAAAAAGGTGTACACACACAAGTCTGTATTGCTGTAGAATATAAAACCTACTGGTTTATTTTTATGTGTGGGTTGCATTACTATTTGGGGCATGACCAGGTCTTTACTAACATTAATTTCAGCCAACATTTCCATTCAAAATAAGCTTCACATTTAGTATATACTGAAGACCATTTTAATCCCGTTTAAGTCACCCAGAAGGATGGGTGACTTTTTTTTATTTTTTGAAAACTCTTTAAAAGTGAAGGCGATTAATGACAAAAAGTATGATATCCTCCAGTGTTATAACGACAATCGAATAGCATAGCGTATTAGATTAGAATGAAGAGAAACACATTAGCCGCAAAGTCTTCATGGCGATACAAAATTATTACGAAATGACTGTCCTGGTTCAATGGTTTGATCGATACATCGTCAATATTGGTATTTGCACAATAGTTAAAACATTTTCAATTGCAAAAGCCAGTTAGGTGCTGGTATTTCTTGCATATCCCAAAGAATTGAGGATCTGGTGTGAAATGTACCATGTGTGTGTGCGTGTGTGTGTGTGTGTGTGTGTGTGTGTGTGTGTGTGTGTGTGTGTGTGAAGGCGCATGGCTCAGTGGTTAGAGCGTCGAGCTTAAGATCGAGAGGTTGTGACTTCGATTCCCGGACCGGGCTGCGTGTTGTGTTCTTGAGCAAAGCACTTTATTTCATGTTGCTCTAGTTCACTCAGCTGCAGAAATGAGTTGCGACATCACTGGTGCCAAGCTGTGTCGGCCTTTGCCTTTCCCTTGGATAACATCAATGGTGTGGAGAAGGGAGGCTGGTGTGCATGGGCGATTGCTGGCCTTCTAAAAACAATCTTGCCCAGACTTGTGCCGCGGAGGGTAACTTTCTAGGTACAATCCCATGGTCATTCATGACCGAAGAGGTTCTCCTCTCTCTCTCTCTCTCTCTCTCTCTCTCTCTCTCTCTCTCTCTATATATATATATATATATATATATATATATATATATATGCATATATATATTATCATTATTGTTATTGTTATAATTATTATTGTTATTATTGTTATTATTATTATTATTATTATTATTATTATTATTATTATTATTATTATTATTATCATTATTATTGTTTAGTAGTTTTATTTTTATAACGTGCTTTCACTTCACTACCGAGCGCAGCTCTGTGCGCCTTGGGTATGTGCTGTGGTTTGCTGTGGTGCTCTTATGTTTATTGTATTGAAAGTGTTTTGCGTAGAATGTGTGCAGTACCCAGTAGCGCAATTTTCTGTATGTTATATATATCTGTAAGTCCTGGTGTTTTTGTTATGCATTTGTCTGAAAATTTTTTTATTATACCTAAGGCACCTACTATGATAGGAATTGTTTCTGTTTTTAGATTCCACATTCGAGTTATCTCTATTTCCAGGTCTTTGTATTTTGAAAGTTTTTCCATTTCTTTTAGAGAAACGTTGTCATCTGCTGGTATTGATACATCAATTAGAAAGCATTTTTTTCTTCATGATCTTTGACAACTATATCTGGTCTATTTGCCTTAATATTATTATTATTATTATTATTATTATTATTATTATTATTATTATTATTATTATTATTATTATTATTATTATTTATTATTATTATTATCATTATTATTATCATTATTATTATTATTGAGTGCGAGAGCAGTGCATGCCATCAAAGTGACACTGGGGTAAACTATACGAGGACCATTATACCCATCATGACTACCCGTCTGATAAGGGTACACCAGGCACATGCATCGCAACCATATGTTCGCGACATGGTGATCTCATATCGGGATAAACAGCGCATGACCTCGTAGGTGGGGCCCAGTTAAAATTTTCTTCAGGTCGAGTAGCCCATCCTGCTCAGAAGGTCACTGAATAAGGTCTGTTTAAGGATGTCGAGCAAAACACCCAGGTGAATTATTCAAACCCCAAAGAATACCTCTCAACACATGGCTATGATAATCCCACACTACTTCT
>NC_142935.1:43544981-43559981 GCF_046866305.1 Octopus bimaculoides | reverse complement strand
ACGTTGTCTCGTTTGCAATCGAATTTGCAGTGATTTCGTATTACGTTCTTTCAAAATGGGTCGGTTTTGTTTTTTGCGGACTTTACAGTCAGACGTTCGTTTGTGTACATATTAGTACAACAATTTGACCGTTAGAGCGTTAGCTTACTACGTAATAAGATTCATATTTTTATTATTAGAATTCTACAATATCGTATGTGTAATTTTGCTCTTAGAGTTGCATGTAACGGATGACGTATTTATCGTGTTAGTGTGTTAATTATAGTTTTATATAGCAATATGAGTGTTGCTTACATCATCAATTGTCTATCTTTGTGAATAATCCTATAAAGTATGAATGTAGTATGAATAAAGTATGAATGGAGTTTGGGCAAGATAAATACTCATGCATGATAGTCAACTGAGGAAAGGTTGTCGACCAGGCAGAGGACATGTACATCAACGGCTTGTCTATCTCCCTTATCTCTAATGATGAAAGTTACATGTACTTCAGAATCTATGAGAATATTGTATACATTGGTCTGTGACTGAAGCCAGAATAACAAAAGAGTACTTCCGGAAAATATGGAATTCAGAGCTATCTGCATTTAAGAAGTCTATATCTCACAATGTTTTTGTAGTACCAGTGTTAGTATCAACATTTAAGATATTGACTGGACACTCAATAAGATACACAACCTCGACATCAAAACCAGAAAGATACTGACCACCACTGGCAACTTTCACATTAACAGCGATACGATAAGATTTATATTAGACGACTTGATAGCAGTAGAAGCATAATGGTCAGTCCAAAGAGCCTTTGAATGTCACATTGTACCACTCAGACAACACCTGCTAAACTGTAAAGAAAGAAATGAGTACGTTCCATGCATACTCAAAAGAGAGAGTAACACCATCTTCAGAGTTGGAGAAAAATTACTGTGCAGGTGCTTTGAGAATCCAACTATCTTATGCGACCCAAAGGATGCTGGACTAACCAACTGAAACAGAAGCTTGAAGGAAAAGCAGGTATCATATTCACAGAAAGCAAGGCATGGATACTAATCCCGTAAGGTAGAGGGCAACAACAGTATTGACAGAAGAATAGCCTCTCCTGGACCTGCAATAGATATATTACATCCCATCTAGAACGACACGCCTTCGCTATCCAGGAAAAGGAGATAGCTACTGAATATCTGATAAAGAAGAGGGACAAAGATATCATCAAGCCTCCACGATGGGATAAGAAATGTCGGTTATACTTTACCAGTGTGGTAGATATCATCCACATTATTCATCAGCAGTTGCCCCCAAAATGTCTATGAGATACTACCTGCCCCTCAAGCATGATATAGTTGTAAAGACAATTTACAATGCTATCCGCAGGAAGGACTGCTCTCACGTATACATCAAAGGCATATCAGAACCAGTAGGAATTCACACATTTAAAAACAAGGAATACTAGTGGAACACCCAATGAAAACATCAATTTAGTACAAACAACAGACCCGATATTGTTTGCAAGTGGCTTAGCATATAAAAAAAATCTGAAAATTCAGAAAAGATTGTATTACACGTGTATAAGGGATAACCATTAGGTGGACATCCGATATGCTAGAAAGAGGTAATCAATGACCCCAAAACAAAGAAAAATAATGTTCTCCAGAAAAATTTCGCAAAGCGCTAGAACAGGACAAAATGAGAAATATACATTAAGCAACACAATAAATCAAAAAACATAAACATGAATAAGCTTTTAACAGTTTTATAGATATTTCAAAATTATGATTCTATAATGCCAAGTGTTTCCATTATTTTGTCCAGCCCCTGTATATCGTATCACGCTAAAAACTGCTGCATGGTAGCAAAATGTTTTAACTAGAATCAAATATACCAACTACCCCAAATCGTTGTTAGTGTATCCACGTAAGAGTAAAGGCCATCTACAGTAATCCCTCACCATTTCGTGGTTCACTTATCGCGGTTGATTATTTAGGCTCACGTCGATTCTTCCATGGTGTTGTTTTGTATTTATAATAAAATAAATATATACAATTTATAAATATAATTTTTTTAAATATATACAGTACAGTACTGTTTCTACTTCGCGAATTTTCACCTATCGCAGAGTGTTTTTGAATGTAACTCCCTCGATAATCGAGGGATCACTGTAGTTTGTACTGGTATCGTGTCGTATTAATTGTAATTGAACCAAACAGTTAAATTTTGAAATCATTTAATATGTACGCTTTAAGTTTGCATCATATTTAATAGAAAATGCATCCATAACGTAAAACGTCCACAGTTAAAGCATTCCAAAAGTATGAAGACATTGATGGAAAAATTTCAATATATACGTGGTTAGCCTATTTACAGCTCTAACCACAAATATATTGAAATTATGTATTAACTTACGTATGAATTGATTTCGAAATATTACACTTTGCTTTCACATCATTGTTACAAATATATGTGTGTGTGTGTAGTTATATATGTGTGGGGAGGTGTGCCTGTATATGTGCGCATGTATATATATTTATATATTTATAATTACACATATATATGCGTGTGTATAATGAATGTCTGTTATACATGTGCAAATATATATATGCAGACGCATGTACACACACATACACACACAGACACACACACACACACACACACACACACACACACACAACAACAACATACTCAAACACACATATATGTACATATGTACGTACGCATATATGTATATATATATGTATTTATATTAGATTAAGAATGATATATATATATATATATAGTGGGGGGGAGCATAGGCATGGGATTTCATCACTATGCCAGAAATATCTTAGTTACGACATACATTACATAAATTTATGTATCGACAGTATCTCGACGAATGCAAGCATTTATTGCTTTACCCTTACATATAGGTGTGTGTGTGTGTTTGTGTGTATGTATGTATGCATATATGTATGTGTGTATGTATGTATCTATCTATCTATCTATCTATCTATCTATCTATCTATCTATCCATCTGACGGACGTGCTGTCACATCGGCTGCAGAGGTAAACGTTTATTTGACCGTTTATTGTCCACATTTTGTTGGGATGTTTTAATATTTTTGTTGCGAAGCACCTAGGCTTCATTTCTGTGTATTTTCAAAGGCAGGAATTGGCCCCCAGGGGCAGTTTCGGCCCTGGCAAAATACAAAAATTTCCTTCTCGACATTCGAAAAATGTCGAGAAACATAATTTTGGAACGTTTGTCTTGTTCTTTTGATGAGCATTTCCCGAGACTTCAGATGCCAGGAGAGAAAAGAGAACAGAGTAGCACGTGCTCACACAGTGACAGGAACGCAGTTGCTGTAAACGTCACAAAGACGGCGATTACAGCTACTAACAGCCCTCTCACCACCACCACCACCAACAACAACAACAATAACAACAACAACAACAAAAACAACAACAACAGCAAGGACTCACGTATGCACACGACCAACTTAAATTGCCCGCCTAATTTTAAATAATTATTACCTTTGAAGGTTTTTATTCCCATTGCCACTTGATAAAATCAATATTTTAAATATCGATCTTATCCTTATTTATATAAATTTATATATATATGTATGTATGTATGCATGTATATGTATGTTTATGTGTGTGTGTGTGTGTGTGTGTGTGTGTGTGTGTGTGTGTGTGATTGGTATGTTTTCTTTTACATACTGGGTCTAGAGGCGGAGCACTTTCCATGTGCTGAATGGAGTTTTTTGCTCAAGAACGCAACGAACTGCCCGTTCTGGAAATCGAAACTACGATCTTGCGATCGTTAGTTTCATTCCCTAGCCACTACGCCACGTGCCTTCTCAATACCTGAGGGAGAAACTGAGCCAGCTCTTGGGAATAGAAACCATTAGAGAAGCCGCAGTAAAGTCAAAGAGAGAAATCGACTCACGTATGAGCTAGGGAGTGAAGTATTGAATGAGTGTGTCCATTAGTGACTATACTTAATCAACTAGTGTCGCTCTCTTGGATGTGGTCTAGGATATCTGTATGTACCTTTGTAGTAGCACTCCATTGCGGGCTATACCTAGACTTTGTAGAGTATGAATAATTAGATGGCTGGAGCTTCTACTAATTCTGAAGCGAAGGGCCAGTCATTGGGATACTGTTCTAAATATGCTTTGTGTGGGCTTTCTCCGGAAGAGTTGCTCGATGAATTCAAGACTTGACAAGTGAAGTGATTTGTGGTCTTTTAGCTGAGTGCTACTCATGATTAATGGTGTGGATGTGGTGCGATGCTATTTTTTTTTATATAAGGGTAGCTTTTGAGTTTCCTTATTCTTGAATTGTCATATTCCCCTTGGAAATTGCTTTCGAGATCTCTGTTCGTGGAGTTGATGTGGAACTGATGTGTAGTGTGTACGCTGTGAGTGAATTATTCATGGCTGGTGAAAATAAAGGAGGAATAAAATATAGTATCATGTGTAAATTTGAGCGTGGTTGGATGTTGTGGTAAGTCATTGGTGTATAAAAGGAAGAGAGTTCATAGGAAGAGTCACAGATAGAACTCCGTTGAGACATGTGATAATATTGCAATTCATACGAAGCAAGTGATCCAGCTAATGACAAACGGGTGTAGACCATAGCCTCACAAAGCAAGATCTTCAGTTTTTCGACAGAAGAAAGAAGGAAAGGGGAGAACAGCGTTGTGTAAGCGACAAACATAGAGAGGGAATGGGATGGAAATGTTAATATAGCTAGTCATATACACGCGACGCTACATACATACTTTCGTTAATACATAGATACGTGCATACATACATATACAAACACACACACATACACACACATACACACGCACATGCACATAGGTAACTTTTAAAACGCCGAGGAAGGGAGAGAAGGGTGGGTGTGAGGAATACGTAACTTTAAAGAGAGAGGTGTAGGTGGTTTCTCTCTCATCCATCGCAAAGAAACACTCACACACGGACACACACATGCATACATATACACACATAGTACATACATACATACATATGTCTACTATACACCAATTTAAATTCGTGGTTACCTGTGTATAGTTTTATAAATGTGTGTGTGTGTGTGTGTGTGTGTGTGTGTGTGTGTGTGTGTGTGTGTGTGAGTGTCACGTTCTATAACTTTTGTTGTTCTGTCCTCTCTACTATGTACTTATGTGTATGGCTACCAGTGTGTATAAATGTATATATGCGTGCCTACCTCAATATGTATAGAGTAGGTTTGGTTACCGCGCTCTCGAAATGTCGATCTTTTATCTATTAATCCTCTATCAACGCCCTACTACTACTTCACACGCTTTCACCCAATAATGTTGAACGTAATTTTCCTGGCTGGAAGATATCAGGGTGAGAAACTCACCTTGCTTTGTATTTTTTTTGCTGCGAATGTGAATCGATTGTATTACGAAATTTGATTAATTGCGTTGCGTAATAATGACAGTCGTTTTAAAGAAACACTAGCGGGTTTTATAGAGTATTAGAAAAAATTACGTTTTCTGTGTTTATTACTACTATACATATGAATATGTGTATGTATAATAATGCATGTGTGCCTATGCGTGCATGTGTGAGTTAATGAAATGAGAAGGCAGAAAGCTTGAGTGATTTGAGCGCATTTTTATGATCATGTGTGGTGTATATCCGTTTGTGTGTGTATATATATATAAATACACACGTACATGCATATATATATGTGTATATATATATATATATATATATATATATATATATATATATATATATATATATATATATATATATATATGCATATATATATGTGTGTATATATATATATATATATATACACACACACACACCTTTGTGTCTATGTGCGTATGTGCGTGGGTGGGTGTCTGAGTCTTTATATATTTACACTAAACTACAGCTTTTCTGGGTTTTCCATATCGATCATGTCTAACAGCCAGCCCGACAGCCTACCTTCCTGACGGACTTCTAGACAGACAATGATACTGACAAAGAGCCAAAATACAAACAATCTTTCCCCCATATCACTAGTAATTATGAATTTATACATCTAATCAACCTCACCTGAAATCGACGTCAACCTAGCTACACATTGCTGCATTAATTTCAAAGCAATCAGCTTAGTATAGTATCATCGATTCATTTCAGGAATGCTACTGAGTAGCGTGTGAGCAGTTGTTGTTGTTGTTTGTTGTTGCTGTTGTTTTACCTGTTTTTTTGTTGTTGCTGTTTTTGTTTTTGTTGTTTGGCTATTTCTTTTATTGGTCTCTTTGTCGATGTATTGTGGCTTTTTTCTTTCTTTTTTTTTTTTTTTTCGCAATCCCTGTCCTGTTCTTTTTTTATTTAGAAATTCTGCTATTCTTTTCAGGTGTTTATTGTTGTTGTTGTTGTTGTTTTTGGTGGGGAGACAATCAACTTGTTGTTGTTGTTCTCGTTACTATTATTATTATTATTATTATTATTATTATTTTATGTTTGACTTTTGTTTTGCATTTGTACAAGTTGGATCCAAGTCTCACCCAGAGACCTCAAGAGACAACAAGTTAGAAGTTCATGTAGGTGTTATGCCTAGGGTACCATATATTTGGATTTGTACAGTTTTGTTCAAGTGAATGTTTAAGAAACCATAAGAAAATTATGTTTGCTTTAAAATTTGAGATCACATAGACAGTATTTTACGTAGGATATGGGCAGTTCCCATGAGCACTATCTTTTGGACTTCAGCCATTTTGGGGTTTCCTGGTATCTGGGCTAGGTAGTAATCAGCCCGTTTCGCTGTCATTCCCAGGGCACCTATGACAATAGGTATTGTTTTCGTCTTCAGATTCCACATTTTGCTAATTTCTATTTCAAGATCTTTATATTTGCTCAGTTTTTGGTAGGTCTTGACAGATACGTTTATATCAATTGGGACAGTCATATCAATGAGGAGGCATGATTTTTGTCTGAAGTCTTTCAGTATGATGTCTGGCCTATTTGCGTCTATCTTTCTGTCAGTTTGAATGGTGAAGTTCCAGAGGAGTGCAATGTGATCATTTTCAAGTACTGGGGGTGGTTTGTGTTCCCACCAGTTTTTATCATGGGGCAAGTCCAGGTTTTTGCATATTACCCAGTGAATATATTGTGCAGCTCTATCATGCCTGTTGAGATACTCTGTAGGCGCAAGCAGACTGCACATGGAGACAACATGATCGATGGTCTCATTTTGTTGTTGGCATATACGACATAATGGGGAGCTGCCGTTCTTTAATATGTTGGCCTGGTAGTTCTTTGTAGGTAGGCATTGATCTTGGGCTGCTATGATAAACCCCTCTGTTTCTGATTTCAATCCAGAGGCCATTAACCATTGGTGGGTAAGGGCTTTGTCAATATCTGCATTATTCGCTCTCTTTGGGTATTTGCCATTGAGAGGTTTTCCATGCCATTTTTCAGTCATAATAGCTAAGGCAGCAATTTTAGCACGGGTTTTCAAGCGCTTAGCTTTTTCTGTAGGTGTTTCTAGTTCGTCTAATTCTTGAATTTGTTGCAATTGGAATTCACTTAGATATTCCTTTGCCTGTTTTGTTACT
The DNA here is from genome assembly GCF_046866305.1 of Octopus bimaculoides. NCBI lineage: Eukaryota > Metazoa > Mollusca > Cephalopoda > Octopoda > Octopodidae > Octopus > Octopus bimaculoides. Next base: position 43,552,420 of record NC_142935.1, on the reverse strand, counting down.
GAGTAAGATGCTTTCTTGCTTTCATATTTTAAGACAAGTTTTAGCATCCAGTCCTCAGATTATTATTATTATTATTATTATTATTATTATTATTATTATTATTATTATTATTATTATCTTGTTTTCTAAAGAATCACAGTCCAGATTTATTGTGGTTTCTTTGGCATGAAGAAAAGTTAATTTTGTGATTTTTCAAAGTCACTTTTGTGTGCGTTTGTGATTCAGGAAAGGTGTGTGTGTGTATGTGTGTGTGTGTATGTGTATGTGTGTGTATGTGTATGTGTGTGTGTGCACGCTCATATACGCAGTATATTATGCATATATATTATTTACAATGCAATACAATATATATATGTATGTATATCTATCTATGTATCATCTCTCTCTCTCTCTCTATTTATATATATATATATATATATATATATATATATATATATATATATATATATATATATATATATATATATATATATATATATATATATATATATATAAATATATATATATATATATATATATATATATATATATATATATATATATATATATATTTGTGTGTGTGTGTGTGTGTGTGTGGAGAAAGAGAGAGAGACAGAGTTCTTTAAGAATTGATAACAAATTATTATTTCTATTATGAACACGAGAAGGGGAGTATTGTCGACAATACAACCCTTCTTGTATTCATAATAGAAATAATAATAATAATATTGAAAGAAGCCAGGGAATTGAAATGCCAAAGGGGCAAACAATGAGAGCGGTTGAGAAGGATAGTGGTATAAGTACATGGGAATACTAGAAGAAGATGAAATTGAAAATAAAGAAATGAAACAAATTACCAGTAGGGAGTACATAAGGAGAGTGAGAAAATTATTGCAGTCAAAACTAAATTCAAAAAATCTTATTGAAGCAATAAATTCAGTACTCTTAATCGGATATGGAGTTGGAGTTATAGACGGGACCAAAAACGATATAAAGAAACGTGATTGAAAGGCTAGAAAGTTGTTGACAATGTATGAAGACCACCATCCGAAAGCTGATATCAACTGGATGTACTTGGGGAGAGACCAGGGTGGAAGAGGCTTAACAGCAGTAGAAGATTGTGTACAGATGGAAAGAAAAAGCTCAGTAGAGTATTTACAGGCCAGCGCAGAAAAGCCACTTTAGACAATGAATAAAAAACAGGTGATCAAAGGCGTAATAGAAGAAAAGGACAATAATGAAATTTAAAGAGAGCACGTCAGGCAGATCGAAGAGAAATCTCAACATAACCAATATTGGAAAGCAACTGAGGATATTTGTGGAACAAAAATCTGGGCTTGTTTATAATTAAAAAAAGAAACACAGATCCTGACTGTAGCAGCCCAAGATCAAGCGATAAAAACAAACAATTTGAGAAAAATATATATGGAGAGAATGTGTCAGAAAAAGGTAGAGCTTGTGGAACTTGGAATGAGACAGTGGCACACATAGTGGAAGAATGTCCCAAATTGTCACAGGAAGAATATAAGATATGGAGGCACGAACCAGGTTGTAAACGTTTTTCTCCGGAAACTTTGCCGAAAATGGGGATTTGAAGCTGGAAGCACATGGTACAATCATCGACTCGAAAGAGTACTGCAGTTGGGGAAATGTAAGATTTTGTGGGACTTTCCTATTCAAACAGACAAGAAGTTAGAAAATAATAGACCGGTTATTACAATAATAGCTAAAGATAAATCGCTTACTTTTCGATTCATCATGCCCATTTGATTCTAGGATCGTAAAGAAAGAGGACGATAAACAAAAATAGAATATAATACCTTAAAATTTGAAATAGGAAGAATTTGGAGAATGAAAACTGTAAAGGTCGTGCCTTTAATAATTGGTGCTTTGGAAACAGTCAGCAACGATATCAACAAATGGTTGAAGAAGATTGGAATAGAATGCCCTGTAGAGCTCCTACAGAAAGTTTGTTTCTTGGGGATAGCAAAAATTATCAGGGGGTTCTAAGCACTTGAGAGACTACTGAAACTCGTGGATAACTAAGGTTACCTAAGGTAACTCTCTACCCACATAAATCCCACCAGGAATAATACCGAACCTGGATCAAACCAAGATAATAATGGTAATAATAATAATAATAATAATAATAATAATAATAATAATAATACCAGCAGATGACAACGTCTCTCTAAAAGAAATGGAAAAACTTTCAAAATACAAAGACCTGGAAATAGAGGTAACTCGAATGTGGAATCTAAAAACAGAAACAATTCCTATTATAGTAGGTGCCTTAGGTATAATAAAAAAATATTCAGACAAATACATAACAAAAACACCAGGACCTACAAATATATATAACATACAGAAAATTGCACTACTGGGCACTGCACACATTCTACGCAAAACACTTTCAATACAGTAACCATAAGAGCACTACAGCAAACCACAGCACATACCCAAGGCGCACAGAGCTGCGCTCGGTAGTGAAGTGAAAGCACGTTATAAAAATAAAACTACTGAATAATAATAAGAATAATAATAATAATAATAGTCATTTTTATTAGCTTCAGAGGCATAGATGAGAGGGACATCACAAGGACAGAAAACAATTTGTGTAAGGATTTAGGTAAAAAAAAGAATAAGGAGAAGGAAATATATATGGCGGGCTTCTTTCAGAAGGAAATATATGTGACGGGCTTCTTTCTGTTTCTGTCTACCAAATCCACTCACGAGGCTATAGTAGAAAACACTCTTTAAAGCATAGAGGTAAATTTCGTGTAGCCATCTGTTGGTAACTTTTCTTCCCCAGGCATTTTGTAGGGCGTATTACCCATTTTTCTGGGCTCTTTTCACAGTTATACCCCGTTTGAAATTTACATTAGGTTTTGTATGAATAAAGAAAAGGAAGGGGGGAGGCCTTGTTTGTAGATTGTAGAGAAAACGTTAAACGTGCCTGAAAATAAAAACATGGTCTTTCCTCCCAACCAAAAGGCATGAAGATCTATCGAAGAAGACGAATAAGTACCGAGGGTGGGGAAAAGTAAAGAAACTAACACTCGATCCTTCTAGAACTCCCAGAACGAAAACGTAAATGCCTGAAAGACTTTCCCTCTATTCATTACTAAATGTCTTTCCCTCTTCTTCATTGTTAAAATTTCAGTTTAATTGTCATTTTAAATGACCCAGGCTTTCCTTTCTTTGTCTTTATCGCTTCACTCCTTTTATTTACGGTTAAGAGAGTGAAGGTGCGTGGTTCAGTGATTAGGGGTATTCGGCCCACGATCGTAAAGTCATGAGTACGATGCCCGACGGCAAGCTGTGTTCTTGAGCAAGGTAATCTACTTCACCCTGCTGCAGACCACTCAGCTGGCAAAAATGAGCTGTAGTTGTAATTCAAAGAGGCCAGCCTTTTCACATTCTGTGTGAACCTGAATCTCCCTGAGAACCACGTTATGGTATGCATGTCTGTGGAGTACTCAGTCACATGCGCGTTAATTTTACGAGCAGACTGTTCCGTTGATTAGATAAATAGGAACTTCGTCGTCGTAACCAACGGAGTACTACTTTTTAAAAAGAGTGAAAGAAATGGAAATGCTCCAAATCGTAAGGCAAAAGAGTCATGTGTTTAGTATAAGCAATGAAAGGTATGACGAAGTAATTGCTATTCCATCATGTAGTGACTTCCCTCTCGACTTGCGCTCAGTTTCATAACAACAACCTGCGCATCGGTGTTTACCTGGGGGCTTGGCCTCCAGATCTGTGAAACCTACAAATGCCGCTTCTAGGATGAGATTAATCCCCATAATGTCCCTAACAACTAAAAAGATTTTCCTGCCCCTATATAGGATCTTTTTTCGTTTTCTTTCAACCATTTGAAGGTTTATCTTGCTCCAGTCCACTCAGCTGGCCAAACTGTTTTGTAGCTGTAACTGAAAGGGGCCATCCTTGTCATTTTCTGTGTGGGGCTAAATCTCCCTGAGAACTACGTTAATGGTATGCATGTCTGTGGAGTACTCAGCCATTTGCGAGTTAATTTTATCCTCGTGTAGTAACGAAAAGTGAAAGTGACATCCAATATTTCCTGTAGTTATTTGTCTTTGATTTAACAATGGGTTTATGTATCTATGTATCAACTTTTCTTTCGATCTATACATCTACATTTTTTGCGATGTGTGTATCAGTCTACTCTGAAAATACTGATAAACATTTAAAAACACAAAAGGAACGTCACCTTCCTTTCAGTCACCATTCACTGTCTCTCTCTCGCTCTTTCACTCTCTCTTTCTATCTCACTTCCTCTCTGTCCCTCCCCTCTCGCGTTTTTAATTTAGCAATGTGTGTATGTATCTATGTATATATGTGTTTTTTATAAACATTTGAAAACAAAAAAAGGAACGCCACCTACCTTTCAGTTACCACTCTCTCTCTCTCTCTCTCTCTCTCGCTCGCTCTCTCTCTTTCTCTCTTTCTCTCTCAATTCTCTCTGTCCCTCCCCTCTCTCCCGCTTTGCCACTCACTTCAACTATAACTCCTCTGCTTTACACCTTTTATTTCTCTTTTTATTTGTACCTTTTCCTTCAACCTTATTACCTCTTCCTTTGAAGTTAGTGTGAGACACACCACAGGTACGTACGTACAAAAACAAAACGTTAACGTATTAATATTATTGATAATAATAATCCTTTCTACTAAAAACAAGGGGCTGAAATTTAGGTGGAGGGGACTAGTCGATGATACCGACCCCAGTGTTCCACTGGCATTTAATTTGTCGATCCCGAAAAGATGAAAAGCAAAGTCGATCTCGGCAGAACTTGAACCCGGAACGTGAAGACACACGAAATACGACTAAGCATTTCACCCGGCGTGCTGACGATTCCGCCAGCTCGTTGCCTTAATAGTAGTAATAATTCTTTCAAATTTTGGCACAAGGGTAGCAATTTTGGAGGTGGGGGAATCGATTACATCGACCTCAGTACTCAACTGGTACTTGTTTTACCGACCCGAAATGATGAAAGCAAAATTGTCCTCGCTGGCGTTTGAACTCAGGACGCTAATACGAACGAAATGCTGCTGATGACCATGTTGCCCGGTGTGCTAGCGATTCTGCCAGCTGGCCATCTTGTACAATAATAGCAATAATGAGATGATAATAAAAAATTACTAAAACGAAAACTCGTTCAGAAATATGTATGTGTGTATGTCTATATGTCTGTGTGTGAGAGAGTGAGTGTGTTATGCACTCATATGCGAACATATGTTTGTACACACACACACACACACCTCACACATATTAAATACTCACACACACACACACACACACACACACACACACACACACACACACACACACACACACACACATATATATATATATATATATATATATGCTGTCCGGGATTCGCCATGATAGATCGCTGACCACTACATTTATATTTTCTTTCTCCTTGTTTCTTTCCTTGTTTCTTTATGTGTTCCTTTCATTTGAAGAGCGTAGGCTCGAAACGTCAAAGACTTTCTCTATTCCCGAGCGTTAAACTAATACATCCATTTGTTGTTTACCCCACCTGTCTTCGTCAGTTGTTTTTTTCGTAAATTCTCCCATATATATATACTCTTTTCTACTCTTTTACTTGTTTCAGTCATTTGACTGTGGCCATGCTGGAGCACCGCCTTTTAGTCGAGCCAATCGACCCCAGGACTTATTCTTTGTAAGCCTAGTACTTATTCTATCGATCTCTTTAGCCGAACCGTTAAGTTACGGGGACGTAAACACACCAGCATCGGTTGTCAAGCGATGTTGGGGGGACAGACGCAGACACATAAACATATACACACACATACATATATATATATATATATATATACATATATACGACGGGCTTCTTTCAGTTTCCGTCTACCAAATCCACTCACAAGGCTTTGGTCGGCCCGAGGCTATAGTAGAAGACACTTGCCCAAGGTGCCACGCAGGGGGACTGGACCCGGAACCATGTGGTTGGTAAGCGAGCTACTTACCCCACAGCCACTCCTACGCCTATATATATATATATATATATATACATGTGCTACCTACTTAAAAATTGATAACAACGAACGAATATCAGCAATAATAGTAATGATAATAATGATAATAGTTATAGTAACAATAATGATGATGATGATGATGATGATGATGATAACAAAACAATCACCAAAACAATAACTGGTGCAAACATAGTTATGAATTTATGTGCGTGTGTGTGTACAGACACATATATATGCATATATGTATATGTTCTCTACTTTAAAAATTGACAACAGTGGACGAACTTAGACAATAATGATGATCATCGCAATAATATTGATGGTGATGATGATAATGATAATGATGATGACGGCGACGACGACGATGATGATGATGATGACGATGATGGTGATAACAATAACAACAACCAGAACAGTAATGATAATGAAAATAATAATAATAATAATAATAATAATAATAATAATAATAATAATAATAATAATAATAATAATAATAATAATAATAATGATGATAAGACAATTGTTTGTTGGATGCTGTCAAAACAAATTTGGGTGTGTGAAATAGATTACATTTGAATTGTCTTACAGAGTGATTGAAATTTTGGGGTTGGTTATATTCAAGGAATACGCTGTGAAGATTCAGTACAATAAATATTCGAAGAAAAGAACGCAGTACGAACATACGCAATTAAATATGCATACACATATTATGCATAGACACATACAACCATATATACATTATACACAATCCTATACATATGTATGTTTATGACATTTATATATCAACACACACACATACATGCGAGCGCTCACGCACGCACATACGCACGCTCGCACAAACACACTCACAAACACACACATACACTCCAATATATATGTAATATATAATATAATATATATGTGTGTGTGTGTGTGTGTGTGTGTGTGTGTGTGTGTGTGTGTGTGTGTGTGTGTGTGTGTGTGTGTGTGTGTAGTCATATATAGTGACAATTATGGCTTTCATTTTGGGTAAGTTCTGCATAACGCTGTCTATATATATATATTTTTTTTGTTTTTTGTTTTTTTTTACTCTAGGCACAAGGCCCGAAATTTTGGGGGAGGGGACAGTCGATTAGATCAACCACAGTACAATACTGGTACTTAATTTATCGACCCCGAAAGGATCAATGGCAAAGTCGACGTCATCAAAATTTGAACTCAGAACATGAAGACACGAAATACCGCTAAGCATTTCACCCAGCATGATAAGGTTTCTGTCAGCCCATTCTTTTATTCTTTTAAATGTTTTAGTCATTTGACTGCGGCCATGCTGGAGCACCGCCTTTTAGCCGAGCACATCGACCGCAGGACATATTCTTTGCAAGCTTACTACTACTATCGGTCTCTTAAGCCGACCCGGTAAGTTACCGGGACATAAACACACCAATATCGGT
>NC_142935.1:43522481-43539981 GCF_046866305.1 Octopus bimaculoides | reverse complement strand
TTAGATATACAAAAAGTATAATACTACATATCCATTCATCAATACAGTACCTGAATGATGCGGAGTAAGCTTTGCTGATGAAGTCAGGAAAATATCATAACTATTCGAGATTGTCTCCCATAGTTGCAGGAAAAAAAATGAAAACATTATCAGACATAGTCCTTTTGCACCACATTTATATTTTTATGTCCAATAAACTAAATATATTAAAAACAACCCATCAATATTGTTGGTTTACTTTTATATAGCGAATAGCGTCTTCTATTCATTTAATCTCTAAAACAATTCTACTTCCCCTGCAACAATGTTGTACATTTACTTAATGATTTATTCCTTAATGATTTACATTTACTTAATGATTCATTCACCTATACTGCACTGGTGAAATCAGTAAAATACTGAAACCTATCTGTGTTTGCTCCTGTAATAATCGTTTTTTTTCTTTTTATTACTACGTATTTATTTCTAATTAACCTTTACTGTTCCAAGTATGAGATATGTTAAGCACTACTTATCCATTTTAAAATAAATACCAGGCTTTTCATATTTAGTTACCTACAAACGTTTTCATGCCAATATAAATTTATGCATGAACAGCAGGGAAAGCAATATTCATTGAAAACATCAATTATCATTCGTCGGACATCTATGACCTCAATGTCTTAATTACTTCACTATGTGTGTGCGTATATACATACATACATACATACATATATATATATATATATATATATATATATATATATATATATATATATATATATATATATATATATATATATATATATATATATATATATATATATATATACATATATATATATATATATATATATATATATATATATACATTTATATACACACACACACACACATATATATATGTATGTGTGTCTATGCATATATATATGTGTGTGCGCGCGCATATATATACATATATATATATATATTGGATTGCCAAGAAAGTAATTTCGTTTTGTGCAATTAGAGTTACGATTTTTTTTAATGACTTTTGTCAATGTTATGATTTTTTCCTTTTGATGTCTGATAGCCATTACCTTTAGCATACTTTAGAAGCAGGTTGCGCGTAATTTTATTTACAGCTTTTAGTTCAGTGTCAATTTTAACACGGAGTGCAAGAATGAACATCTTCGCCATGATTCGCTTTTTTATTTCCGTAAAAGCAAGAAAGCTGCTGAGGCTCACAAAGTGATATGTGAAGTTTGTGGTGTTGATTGCTTAACAAAACGCACATATCACAAATAGTTTCAAAAATCTCCTTTCTGGAGATTTTTCACTCAAATATGACCAACGTTCTGGTCGACCTACTGCTGTTGATGATGGCCGAATCAAAGCCATATTTGAATTTGATTGTCATATAGCTGTGCGAGAGATTGCAGAGAAGTTAAATGTATCATACACAACAATTAAAAATCACTTAAAATGTCTTGGACTCGTTAAGAAGCTCAATATTTGGGCTCCACGTAAATTTAGAGATTCACTTCACACGACGAATCAATATCTGTGATATGCATCTCAAAAGCAATGAAATCGACCTCTTTTTAAACGAATCATCACTGGAGATGAAGAATGCGTTGTCTACAATAACATCAATCAAAACGATCATGGTCCAAGCGTAATTAACCACCACAAACCACATCGAAAGCTGAATTGCATTAAAAGCGGTCATGCTGTCAATTTAGTGGGATTACAAAGTTGTGTATTTTGAGCTGCTTCCATAGAACCAAACGATTAATTCAGATGTTTACTGTCAACAACTAATGAAACTGTAGGAAACAATCTTCTTTGAATGATAAAACTTTCAATAATGATGATGACCTGAAATCGCACTTGCTTCAGTTTTTGGCTGATAAGAATCAGCACACTGCAATCACTTTCTTGCAACTTTAGCTACTCCAATGAATCCTCTCAGGGCATGGCATCGTTGGAAAGGTAGAACAGTTGCTTAAGTTGTGTGTGTGTGTGTGTGTGTGTGTGTGTGTGTCTGCGTGCGTGCGTGCGTATGTGCATAAAATGCTCATTTAGTTCGGTAAAACTACAAAGAATTTGTCCGGTATATGAAAGCTACATGGTCCGATACGTCAATAGTTTTGTTCATCATTTAGATGCTGCATGGTCAAATGCTTCAGGGTTTTGCTTCGTAACTAAAACAGCCCGGGTTCGATTTCAAAGTGTAGCATCTTGGATTTTTTCTTTTTTTTTTTTTACTGTTTCTCGGATTTACGTGAGAACTTTGAATGAAAATGGATAGAATAAAACTGAGCAGCATCACGTCGGTGTGACTACACCTGTATTTCAAAGGACCAACTTTATCATACGCTGTTCTGTACTTACTTTGAAGGTTATGTTAAGAGTATTCATATCTGTAGATTATACAGCCATTGATGTACTTACTCAACGAGGTATCTTAGTTGATTAAACAACCAAACTCGATGCTTCTACCTACGCAAATGTGTTTCCTTTTTGTTATGTGTAAAAATGGGGGAGAGAAGGAAAGGATAAAAGAAACGTTCTGCTGAAGAAGAAGAAGAAGAAGAAGAAGAAGAAGAAGAAGAAGAAGAAGAAGAAGAAGAAGAAGAAGAAGAAGAAGAAGAAGAAGAAGAAGAAGAAGAAGAAGAAGAAGAAATACAATTTAGTATATTCGGTGTATGGCCCTCAATATACATATGCATACATTCGTGTGTGAGTGTTTGTATGTGTGTGTGTTTGTTTGTTTGTTTGTGTGTGTGTGTGTGTGTGTGTGTGTGTGTGTGTGTGTGTGTGTGTGTGTGTGTACTCAAACATATATGTCTGCGGGTTTAATCAAAAAGTCTCAAGGAAGTCTTGTCTATAAATGTGACAATGTTAATCTCGTATGGAGGTGTGAACCACTTAATATTTTCCTGTTATTATTCCTGCGTATTTGTATTTAAGTTCTATATTAAATATTTCCAATTTCACCATTCGTTAGCAATTTCATAGATATAAACATAGCATTTAACCCATCTGCAGTATTCCACCGTTTTATTCACCCTTGTAATATTTTTAATATAAGCTTAATTTATCACCGGTTATCAACCTCCCAATAGGCAATCTGCTCCAGTATTGTATATACTTGTTACATATTTTCTAATTACCAATGTATATACATCAGCAATCAGTCATATCATTAAGGAAGCAATGGGAACAGCAGACTGTAAGTCAAAGCCTAGCCAAATGTTCTCCACCAACGTACGCAAAGTGCGTTGGAGTACTACAAAGTAGTACAGAGTAGCAGTAAAACTCGCGATGTCGCACATAGATTCGCAGAAGACAAATTTAACTGAGGGAAATTTCATTGCCAAATAGCAGATTTTAAAGGGTCATAATTGCAGGGTATACAATAATCGTAGTCTTGTTTGTAGTAGCCATGAATCTACGACTAGAGGTGGAAATAAAGCAGTCTAGTAAACCTGAAACTAATGATTATACAAGCTGTCCACTCTGCATTTATGACATCATCTATCCAAGGAAAATGGCATGCTATGAGCTTACTGAAGAAATGGCCACATCGTCACATATAAAATCCAATCTAAGGAAATCTCGGAGCTCGAATACTCTGCAAGGAAGGCTGACAATATTTTCAACATGTAGAGGTTTGAGATACCAACAAATCAGGAAAAACGAATTTCGTGCATTAGGAAGAATTATGACAGTATTTTGAAAAACAAAGGCAATGTCAAAGACATTGGCACCGAACTAAGCAACTAACTCAGAGTTGTTGACAAAAATTAACTTCTTGGGATGCTTAAAGTATTGTACATTATTCCCAGATTGCTTTTGCCATTCTTGACTTTTCCATAACCCCGGTAGAGGCAATGGAGAGATTGTGCAGTAAGTTCGTGCCAATGTGGCTAGGCGTTTCCCCTTAATTCAGTCAATCCGTACAGGAGGACCTCAAAACTCTGTCTACCAATTCCATCCCTGGTAGATTAATTTCAAAACCACTGAGGTAAAAGCAGTCAATGCATAGCTAGTAGCAGAGGATGGGAGAGTCAGACACCCTAATAAGACCATAAATGGCAGCAGGAAGTGTAAGTTCCAGAATGTTGTGAAATAAGCGGAAATATACTGGAAGCACCAGGTAGCTGCAGAGTTAGTCTGAGAAAGGCGACTACATCCTGACAACTGTGGCACCAAGTGGTGAAATACCAGTGCCAGGAACAAAAAAGATTTCATAGTACAGAGGATCCATCAGACAAGATTTTTCTTTGTATATACAATATGTGGAAGACTGATCCTAGATAAAATTAGCTTGGTAAGGTCATTAACAATAAATATTAATAATGATAAATATAAACAAATATATTTGATATCGTATCAGTTAAGATGCTTGATGTAAGTTTAAGGAATTGACCATCCTTAATGTAAACAAATGACAAGAAATGGATTTAGAGGTGTTAAGAATTTGAATATATTTTTTCCGAAAGTGTTTAAAATACATATAAAAATATAATATACATGAATTCAATGGGGAAGAAAGAGCTAGAGCTTAAAGATAAAACCAAGTGATAGTTTTGAATAATAGTTATCTTCAAACAGTTTTAAGAAGTCGTATGGATTTCCAAATACATTCTATCTCAATAAGCTGTATTGAAACCAAAACAGTATTCAAACCTATACATGTGTAAGTATAATTTATACATACGTGAGGATGTATGTGTGTATATGTGTTTATATATATATATATATGTATGTTTATGTAACGTATGTATATATTTATATATGCATGTATATATATATGCATATTATTTTAATTTCAATACAGTTTATTGAGACAGAATATCTATCTATCTATCTATCTATCTATCTATCTATCTATCTATCTATCCATCTATCTATCTATCTATCTATCTATATATATGTATATATATATATATATATATATATATATATATATATATATATATATAAAAATACATGAGTGTATACATACATATTTATCTATATATATACATATAGATGATATAAATACATACGTATTATTATTTGCATATATAGCTATATGTGTGTGTGTGTGTCTGTGTGCGCGCTTGTATGTATGTGTGTGTATATATACATATGTTGTGTACAGCCTCACTTCCGTTGCGATTGACTTCCGCCTGATGAGAGATAACGGTATTCTGGTTTCTTGGCAGCAGTAGGTTAAAGACATAAGTATGGTTTCCGATAATATTTCTGCGTTACGTGGACTTTTGCTATATATAGAATAATTTTATAGTAATTTTGTTTTAATAACTTAAAATTTGTTATAGGTCTTAAGTGTATATCTTGATTTAAACTCCATATATATTTATGCTATATTTCATGTGTAGTTTGAGTTGTTCCCAGGTAACGATAACGGTAGCCGTTTAATTAATAACGGATCAGACTATTTAGTCTCTTCGTAATTAGGACGTTTTATTATAATTTATTTTAGTTATGTAGTTTTTCGCTTGTCTTATATATTATTTTAGGCATGTTGTTTTTACCTTGTTTTCGATAATTTTATATATAATTTTAAATTTAATTCCATTGTAACTTTAATTTAAATTATTTTTTACTTCATTTTACGTTTAATTAGCAATTTATTCCGTTAACTTATTTTATAATTTCGAGCCTATAATTTATAGATATTGATCTATACTTGTCTTTTACAGCGTATTCATTTATTGTTCGACGATGTTCGTTATATGATATAATGTTCCAATAGTTTTTATTAGGCTTGCTTTTGGTGTGGTTTCATATTGAATAAAAAAACAAAGCATTCAGTAATAGTCTATATTTGAGGTCCTTGGTTTGCTGTTCCTTGGGTTGGTATTATCATGTCGAGTATCAATGGTCGAGTAGCTTCTTTCTTTGATATGTTTAGTTCACTTGTTCTTTTGTATTATAATTTTAAGATCATAATGTCTTTTGGGGAGTAATTTCTCAGTTTCATAGATGCTCTTCTATGACTATAAATTAAGCCTAACTGTTTAATTTGGTGCTGGATTAATTGACATACTGTGCTAATGTTTCCCTCCTGCTGATTATCATTGATTCCCAGACAGCGTTTGTGTTTTTAACGTTGTTGACACCGCTGGACTGAATGGGATAGCCCAGGTGTCGAAACCATTGTGATATCCGTATAGCAGCTGATGACTGGAATATATATACATGTCTAAATTCAAGAACCGAACTTTTTGGGTCATGTCCACATATAGCAAAACATTTGCTACGTTTTTGGCCCCACCCAAGATCACAGGTAGAATCTGCTTTTTTATTATGTCCACGTACAAGCCTTTCATATGTCTTAACATCTCATATATTTCTTATATATATTTTATTACTTTATATACTTTATCTGTATATTATTTTTCACCTTTTATAATTGTGTAACTTATATGCGTGTAGTATATACCTAAAATATACCTAATGTATGTGCGTGCATATATATATATATATGTATGTGTGTGTGTGTGTGTGTGTGTGTGTGTGTGTGTGTGTGTGTACACGAATGATTGTATATATACCTGTTGTAATGTTCTCCTTCCTTCATACATAGATGTATGTATATACGTTTATATATCTACAGATGTAGATGTGTTTGACAGACAGGAGGGTGTATTTGTGTATATATACACATATAACTCGTTTGTATATTCAAGTTTTGCGGCGAATGTGAATGTTTTACGGTTTATGCTTTTTGCGTATGTGTTATTATTTGTATATACGTCTATCCGCGTATATATGTGTGTGTGCGTGTAGAGATTTGTATATGAGCTTAGTAATGCGTGCATGGGTATATATGCATGTGTATGCGTAGATATATATATGTATATATGTGTGTTTGTATGTATATGTACACGCGAGTATGAGAATGTATATAGATATGCATACATACATGTGTGTGTGTGCGTATGTGTATGTGTGTGTGCATGGGTGTGCATATGCGGATTCTATGAATGAAGTATTACTTTCACCATGCCTATTGGAGTAATTTCCCTTTATTCAACGGTTTTTTTATTCATAGCGTTTGTCTTAATAACTGATAAGATGCCGGAACAGACTTCAGTCCCAGCATCCGAAACTCTGAGTTTTATTATGACAACCAATTAATTGTCACATATTATATTTATAGATAAATTCCTCTATTTTACATATCGAGGTCTCATTCATTCTTTTGTTGTCATATTATTATTATTATTATTATTATTATTATTATTATTATTATTATTATTATTATTATTATTATTATTATTATCATTATTATTATTATCATCATTATTATTATTATTAATATTATTCAGTAGTTTTATTTTTATAACGTGCTTTCACTTCACTACCGAGCGCAGCTCTGTGCGCCTTGGGTATGTGCTGTGGTTTGCTGTGGTGCTCTTATGTTTACTGTATTGAAAGTGTTTTGCGTAGAATGTGTGCAGTACCCAGTAGTGCAATTTTCTGTATGTTATATATATTTGTAAGTCCTGGTGTTTTTGTTATGTATTTGTCTGAATATTTTTTTATTATACCTAAGGCACCTACTATGATAGGAATTGTTTCTGTTTTTAGATTCCACATTCGAGTTATCTCTATTTCCAGGTCTTTGTATTTTGAAAGTTTTTCCATTTCTTTTAGAGAAACGTTGTCATCTGCTGGTATTGAAACATCAATTAGAAGGCATTTTATTATTATTATTATTATTATTATTATTATTATTATTATTATTATTATTATTAATATATATATATATATATATAAAAATAAATGTATTTATAATAATATTAGGGACAAAATCCAAAATTACAGGTAAAAACTCAATTAAAATCAATTTGAGCTTTACAGATTAAAATATATATAAATATATAGTTTTAGGGAAAAGAGCCAAGTTTCATATATTTATATATATATTTATATACATGTATTTATATATGCATATATGTACAAATACACACACACACAGACATTCTATATATTCATTTTACATGATGTCAGTAATGTCTAGTTACCAGAAACATACTGGTTTTATTGGTCTCTAATATGTCCAGTGCATTAGTGACCAATGATTATGTCAGCAAACGACTCTTCGCTCATGTGAATATTTGTGGGCTGACAGAGCTAGTCGAGCACCTGTCTAAATAACTTGCGGTATTTACCGACTTTCTATTCTATGTAAATATGTGAAGAAGTGGGCGGAGAGTGAGGTGACTTAGCCTTTTCATCTCCCAACCTCACCGTGGATGAAAGACGTACTAGTAATATACTGCGTGTTCTAATCGATTCTATCGATATCGATTATATCTAACTTTGATCTAAAATATCTATCTTTGTGTTGTGATAAAACAGAAAATCAATATTTACTCTAGTAGTAGTAGTAGTAGTAGTAGTAGTAGTAGTAGTAGTAGCAGTAGCTGTGGTGATGGTGGTGGTGGCAGTGGTGGTGGCAGTGGTGGTAGAGTTGGTGGTTATAATCGTGGCAATGTGGTGGCAGTGAACGTGGTGTTCGTGGTCGTTGTAATAGTGGTGGAGGTAGTGCATAGGACAGTAGTAGTAGTAGTAGTAGTAGTAGTTGTTGTTGTTGTTGTTGTTGCAGCAGCAGCAACAGCAACAACATTTATTATAAAAGGAGTATTTATTGTAGGAGTGGTGGTAGTAGATGCGAACTCATTCTGCCATAAAACCGAATATAAAAACTAAATATTTAAATTTGTCGTTAGCTATCACAGAACTCTCACTAACACACTCAACCACACAAATATACACACACACACACACACACACACACACATACACACATACACACAAACACACAGACATAAACTCAATCTCACTTTTACACTAACACTCAGGCAGATATACTCAATATCATACACATTCTCGCTATAGTGCACACACACACACACACACACACACACACACACACACACATACTCACACATACACACACTCACACACACACTCACTTTAACACACACAGATACAGAAACGTAGATTTCACAAGCATACATATACACCATCACAGATATTATCACCAATTTCACACACATACACATCATAATGCACTTACACTCGCAGACGCAGCTACACAAACACTCACACACACGCACACACACACACTATCGAATATTAAGAACATACACGCTCCCATCATCACGTACTGTCATTGCTACAAGCTTTCATCATACTCTCACTCAAACAAATATCAAATATACCTGCACACAAATTATTGCATACACTCACGCACGCACGCACACACTCTATCCACATGCGTACACACATTCCACAGGTATACACATCTATTATCCACACACATGACCCAACACAGTACATACACTCACACACACGCACACATATCTCACAGGCATACAACACTCAAATATCTACGTACATGTCCCAGCAGACACAGACACGCACTTGCGCACAAGAGGACGACTCGATATGTATTTTTGTGTGTAGGTATTTACATATTCATAAGGCAAGCTTTGGTGGGTATCTCGGTGGTGCGCGTGATCGGCTATATTAGTGGATTGTGGACTGTTCAGTTTGTTGACCATCCTGTAATGCATAATCAATCTTCAGATGATGGAACGCTTTTCGGTCACCATAGAAACGATATTACAAAATCAAATACACACAGCAACATCCCTGCGTATGCTCATTAGGGAACATTCTATTGTTTGCGTTATATATGATATATGATATATGATATGATCTGATATATATATATATATATATATATATATATATATATATATATATATATATATATATATATATATATATATATATATATATATATATATATATATATATATATATGTATATATATATATATATATATATATATATATATATATATATATATATACACACACACACACATATATATATATATATACACATATATATATATATATGTATAAATATATATATACATATATATACATATATATGTATATATATATATATATACACACACATGTATATATACATATACATACGTGTATATGTATATGTATGTATGCATATTTTATATCGTAATTCTTTTCTATTCGTGAGTGAATACAATGAACTCCCAGGTCGATATCATGAAACATATGTGCTTAAATGATAACACATTTACACACACATACATACTGGCACGCATGGCATTCACACATACACACGCACATGCGCATTTATTCATATACATATATGTCTAAAACAAAAAGGAAGAGAGTGAGAGTTAAAAAAAACTCTGAAACTGCCCCACTCATTTTAAAGAGCTCGAGATAATTGTATGAAACATCACAGGTATAATACAGACGGCTAGATTTATAACTAAAATAATGTCTTCAGCAATAAGATACATACATATATGAAATTAGAATCAGAGTCAAGCCCAGGAAAATCTTAAATTTTCAGAGAATGCCTAATACCTCTATATAACGCTGTAAGACACCCACGAAAAATTCTTCAATTACTACGTAACAAAACATGCAAAATTCAAATCAGAACATATGCAATACAATAAACAGACAAGTAAAAGAATTTGCACCAAAATTACAAACAGATGACAATGAATGCCTAGTAAAAAGAGAAAGGTATGTAACACTGAAGGATCACAACCTTAACGCTTTAGTAGACCCTAAATACAGATTAATAAGCAACAAGAAAGGGAAGTAGGTATGCTGAACAAAAGAGTGCCAGGAAGCATCAGCTTTAAAATAAGTCAAGAAAACCGTACTTATACATTAGAACAATAATATACTCAGTGTTGACTGTTTCAAACAAATACAAGGCAAAAACGTAGTATAAATTCATAATATTCGATCACGTTGATTATTCATCTATCTATCGGAAAACTCCTACTATTAACAACACAAGATTTTTATAGGAGATTATTCACCATCAAAAAATAACAAATGAACATATTTGTGCATGCAGAAAGTGCCTTCTCTTTTATTTCCCTCCTTGAGTATAAAAAGAAAGTGATTAACTTCTCAACGGAGCTGAGATATGCAAGCACGTGCTATACATTCTTGAACAAATGAGTAAATTATCTATGAAATCCAGTATAGATCTAAAAGGAGATTATGACTTTGCCATCTCACAACATATAGATGGACATGGATTTAATATGAACAAAATGAAGGTCTGTAGATTATTTCGATATAGCATTATATCTAAACACCGGAAAATATTACCGACACAGAAAACCAAACGAGCTGTGTTCATATATAGATATACATTCTAACTATCTGCCATCGATAATGAAAACTTCAGTCCGTAATACAAAAGAACTTTCAGAATTTCCCCGGGCAAAGAATTATCGGACCAAATTGCACACTAATTCTATATGAAAGTCTTAAAACAATAAGATTCAAAGACAAACACTAATATAACCAAAATCCCACAAAACCAGCATAAAACAAAAATTATCAGAAAAGGCAAAATCGGTTGGTTCAATCACTCTTTCAGCCTAAACATAAGAACACATATAACATGCTTTCTTAATATGTATTAGTAAACACTTCCCAACCAAACATAATTTCCACAAACTGTTCAACAGGAATTATATGAAAATTAGCTACAGTTGCGTGAAAAATTTAATACATCATACAATCATTAAACTACAGAATACTAAGGAACAAACACGAAAAAGAAGTACATTGGTGTTCCGAGGAAAAACTTTAAAAAGACAACACACGAATTCGTTATGAAATATGTAAGGAATAAAAATATCTTAATTTAAGTATATCTTGTAGTTAAAAGAAAACAATATAGCTGCGAACATAAAATGGGAAATAATAAGACTGTACTACAAATCAAAGTTTTCCGAAATTTGCTGCATGCATCACAGTGGACTACATTAGACCCTAAATAAGAGGTAATGAGATAATTTCAATGCTTAAATGCATGCTTAAAGTAGTGTCTATAATGTTTCTACAGGGGCCTTCGTGAATGGTGGAAGAAATAAATGAAAGTATCCTCAAGCTGGTGACCTGGCCTGAATGTTTGCAACAAAGTAAATTCCGTTTAAGGACACACAAGATGCCAAGTGGTGTTATTATATTGAAATAGGAGTAGTTTACCACCCTAGTAGGTCAATTACAATTCGAATTCAGAACGCAAATTTCGGAACAAATGCCGCATGGCATCTAGTTCGACATTCTTACATTTCGAATAAAAAGTAATGTTGGTCTTGGTGGGATTTGAACTCGGGTTACAGGGAATGGGAACTAATATTCTTTATAGAGCTCTTCTAACCTGGATCTTACAGTGAACGTTGTTGATTGTACTGCTTTCTTACTGTCTCCATACTTTTTAAAATAGTGTGGTAATGTTCCTTATCCCGGTGCTACAAGAGTGTAAGAGACTGGCAGTATCGGACCTTGAAGTTGTTAGTTGTGAGGCTTATGTAGCATTTTCAAGTGTTATTGCTGATTACCATACATTGATATGTAATGTTTCAGGCATTTAGAGTTAAGGGAAACACCGGTAACTTATTGTTTTCTCACAAAGAAAAATACAAGCAGCTTTTCATAAATAATCTGATGTTGGCTCACATGGATAATTTCCTGAAACGATGCATATTGCCAAAGCAGAGCATTTTTTAAAGAATAAATGAGCAATGAATCACAGTGCGCATTTGATGCTGCATAGCTTAGAAATTTCAAGACACGTAATTACATTAGTTAGTTGGATATAGCTGGAGGAAATAGACGGTTGATACACGACTAACAAGAAAATATAACGAAACATTTGAAAAAAAAAAAATTGTGAATGAAAATAGATAATAAATTTCATCTGCATAATAAATTTGATCTAACAGCCGATCAAATCTAATACGAGGATGAAACAGGGGTTTACTGAAAGTGTTTGCCTTCAGAAACTTTGGCTGGGAAACAAGAAAGACATGCAATGAATTTAAGTTTAGTTAGGAAATATTAACCAATGCAAATTTTCTATCGACAAGCAGTACAGCAGATGATACAGAATTCATAGAAATGAACGAAGTAATTATTTATTCATTCTAGTGTATTTTGTATTTTGTGTGAAACTATTTCGTTAATAAACTAAAAATAAATAATCAATTTGTAGGAAATAATTTGAGCTTTCATTTTGTTCACTGTATTTTTGCTTTACAATGTTCGTTTTTATGCATAGTTTCAAGTATTACAGGAATGTTTTGTATTGAAAAATGTTAATTTAAATATTTTTCAAGTGTTAACTTAATTTTTCTTGAAAACTGTTCGTTTTGATAAATGAAGTATGCTATGTTTGCTGATGAATAAACTATAACAATATATCTAATGTTTATTCCGTCTTAAATACGAGCTTATAAGATACTACCCGATAATCCGAAAATTTCAAAGACCAGGATCCTCCCCTACTCCACCATTTTCTTCCTTTTCTCCCTCCTCCTCTTCACTCCCCTCCTCACTTTACTCCTCCTCCTCTTTCCATTATTATTATTATTATTATTATTATTATTATTATTATTATTATTATTATTATTATTATTATTATTATTATTATTTTCTTTTGTTTGCTTCTCCAAAAGAACATTGGAGAAGGCTCCTGTTAACACGGGTCACTTAACTTCAGCGATTCAATTGGTTACCAGTAGCAGGAGTCGCTGTAGAATAGACTTATACTGACGCATACCATATCGGCGATCTACAGTCGTATGAAGGAATACTGCCATAAAGATATGGGTTGGTTCATGGGTCAGCTGATCAAAAAATACATATGGGCACTTTTGGTTGTACGACAGGCCAATACGAGAAATGTAAGATAGTCGGAGCACTGTGATGTTGGTAATAACTTCTCACCTCGCCTGTATGTGGGTGGTTTATATTAGCATCTATTTACATATATTTCTATGTACATATGTATGTTAGAAAGTATGTAAGTATGTATATTTGCATATTGTCTAATGTGCATTTATTAATATCGAATTTTTAACGTTTGCACATTGTATGACATCCTTACCTCTCCCCTCGTTTTATATAACTGTATTTCCTTAAATCCCACGAGCTCTTCTGTAAACCTTCTTGTAACATGTTTTATTCTAAGTATGAAAGGACGTTCTTCTTCTTCTTCTTCTTCTTCTTCTTCTTCTTCTTCTTCTTCTTCTTCTTCTTCTTCTTCTTCTTCTTCTTCTTCTTCTTCTTCTTCTTCTTCTTCTTCTTCTTTCTACTTTGTTCTCCATCTTCCTTAAACTTCATGCTTCCTTCTGTCATCTGCTTTCTTGAGACTAAAATGTAATATTCTAACTTCATTCATTTCTATCCATTTTAATCCTTTCTCTCTCTCTCTCCCTGGCTTCACATTTTCTCAATATAGTCTTGTTGTCACGACGACACACGTGATTTGTGACGTAAGAGAGAGAAAAAAAACTTTATCGTCTTCGTTGTTGCTAGTTTATATGTTCCTTTATTTTTATTTTGTGTCTTCTCGTCTCTTCTAACATTAATATCGGATTCCATTTAAAGAAATTAATACTTGCCACTTGAGAGCCGAGAGTCACGTGGTCGCGAACGACCATAGTAAAAGATATAACTAAAAGTAAATAAAATAATAAATACAAATAAGTAGATAAATGAATATGGTGAAAGGAATCAAGAATGCTTGTCGTGATGAAATCAAAGAGGCAGCAGCTTTTACAGTTAAGAGCTGTCTTGAGGATAGTAAAAATAAATGATGAGAAAGATAACAACTGCAACAACAACAACAGCAACAATCACAACATAATAATAATAATAATAATAATAATAATAATAATAATAATAATAATAATAATAATAATGATAATAATAATAACAATAAACTTTATTAGCCACAAGAACCGAAAATATTTAGGATAATACAAAGACAAAAGACTGGAGATTTGTATATACACGTGTAAACGATAATATACTAACAATTAACATGAAAATTGATAACCATAAAATTCTTCAGCGGGGGAGTATCATCTAGGGACAACCAAGGAACCCCACCACCACCACCACCACCAATCCTGGATCACTCCGATCACTAGGGTCACCACAAAGAGGCGCTCCTCTCCGATCTGTTCTCTCCAGCCTGCAGGTGCAAGCTCAGTGTAAGCCGACTTACTTGTAAGCTCATTATGTTCAGCCTCCTTTAAATGTTTTTTTTTATGGTTTCAGGGGCTCGAAAGTACAATAGGATATAGATGATTAGGTACAATGCAAAGACTGGACATTTACGTAGGAAGCGTATAAATGGGGAGATAACAAAACTAAGGCAAATAACAAAAAGGCTACGGAAGAAAATTTTCGAAAGGGAAAACGAAATCTATAGCTGTCCCAGACATCCACACATTCTAGATCAGCCTAAACACCTAGCAATAATAATTCATTCTTTATTTTTCATAAAGCATCAACAATAACAAATTAGAAAAAAATACATTCGCTCTTCACTAGGAGTAACAAATATTTGAGGCTAAGTAAGTCACCCGAATAACCCTAACGAACAAGAGCGAATTTCCACATCCACTTGTGTCTTCTATTCGGTAGGTGCATGATGTTATTAGACCAACCCATTTGAGTCATTCTGCACACTCTCGCCTACTTTTCGGCAAATTTACTAGAACGCAGCATTTCCCACTTCACCTGCAGCTCGAAAATTTTGATGCGGTTTAATTCTAAGGATAATGTATATATATTTAGTCCTTTCAAATTTGCCTATATACTACCTCTCGCTGTTCTCCATATATTTTCTATCCTCGTAATCACCAGAGAAAATGTTTACCTTTCCTAGCTGAAGTAAGACGGCAGCGTGATACCTGCATTGTACTCAGCTGATATATGGATATATTCTTCACATGACTATTGTTCATTATAACGCCAGACGTCAACAGTGCTCAAACACTAATCGAATGCATGTAAAACAATTTCGTCTCTCTCGGTACCTTTCGAGTAGGTTCCTTCTCATAGTAGGGCCATGTCCGTAGAGTTTAGCCCAAACCGGTAATGCTCCACCTCTCGTTATCACCGCCAAACAAGAAATTTTTGAAAGCTGCTTTTGGTCACTGAGCAGATGCCATTCTACGTTGAAGTGTTCC
The DNA here is from genome assembly GCF_046866305.1 of Octopus bimaculoides. Taxonomy (NCBI): domain Eukaryota; kingdom Metazoa; phylum Mollusca; class Cephalopoda; order Octopoda; family Octopodidae; genus Octopus; species Octopus bimaculoides. The sequence continues at coordinate 43,523,909 of NC_142935.1, read as the reverse complement.
AGCCCCTGAGAGCCGAAACCATTTGTTCTTAGGACAGTCACCAATTACTAATAGCCAACTCTCAGGAAAGATTTTCATTGATAAATGAAGTTGTACTCTGCTGAAGCCAGTTTATTACTCATCAATAGGATGAGTTAGAAATTGTCGCTTATTATCCATCAATAGAATGAATTAGAAATTGTTAGAAATTGCGCTCCCGAAAATACTAAAGACAACAATTGTCAATATCTACTTACGCCTTTAGACAAAATTTCTACGTACGCGTTTTTACTCAGAATCGTGACCACTCATTTTTCGGCTAATACAACTGGGAATGTTCCCACTCAGCTAACAGTTGCGATAGACGTCCGTCTAGAGAAAGGCGAACATGCCTGATATGCATTCACAAAGCTCGTAGGGTAAGCCACCCAAACCAGATAATTCGTAACACACATCACCACTGACAACCTTATTTCAGCTACCATTACCAATTTTTCGCAACAATTCATGCTTTCTGTTGTGAGCCGCATCCAACCGTCAAGGGAAGAACTAATGATAAAAGTCTCTTGGAAACCATTACTCCTAAAGAATCGGATAAAATGTCACTAGAATCAGCTCTTATTTGTTTTAGATTACAATAGTGCACATCTATTGCACGGCCTTGTTTTTCGAAGATAGTGGTACTATCTCTCTTGGTTATGGCTTCACTGTCTTCATTATGGCTTACATTTTCGTTGCTGTTGTTATTCTGCTATTATTGCTACTTTTACTCTTTATGTTGTTACTATTGTTATGGTTGTGATGTTATCAGCAAGGAGATTATCACCTCCTTAACAAAAGGGCAGAAATGCCTCTGGCGGTTGGTTATATGTGGTCGTTGGTTGGTTGGTTGGTAAAACCTGTTTTTGTTACCTTCTACCAGAAATCTTATCCTCTCATAGTTCGAGTAAATTATGTCGCGTGCTTTTCGTATATTCTCATGAGTGTGCAGCATTTGTTTTTCTAATCTCAGCTTTGATCTTGTCCTCGAGTTGACAACGTTCCTAATTTTCCCCTTCGCCAAAATCAAATGCCGATGTCCGTTTAAAGTGACGAATTCTTCTGTACCATCCTTGTGGTCTCGGCTAATGGTATTATTTTCTTTATACGGACGGTGGTGATAATCATGGTGCTTTCGGTGAAAGCACTGAGTGTAGAGACACTACTGCTACTGCTACAAGTAGCTGCGCTTGCAATTGTCTCCATCGTTAGATCTTGTTGTTGTTCCTGTTGCCATTGCAGATAAATATCTTGGTGCTCTTGTCGTCATTATTTTGTTGTTGTGGTCAGGCCTAACGACGGGAAGAGTAGTAGCAAGTACAAGCACAAGATAAAAAATAGATTGCAAAAACTGGAGCCCCAGGAAGCGTTTCAAAGACCAATTAAACCATCAGATCGCCCAAGCAGGGA
>NC_142935.1:43507481-43519981 GCF_046866305.1 Octopus bimaculoides | reverse complement strand
TGATGAAGAGTTACATAATATTAAAATCACGGAAAATATAGAAGATTCATATGGTCAACTAAGAAATACTATTTATGAGTCATGCAGAAAAGGTCTTGGATTTTCAAGCAATAAAAAACAAGACTGGTTCAATAAAAATGATGCGGTTGCAAATGAACAGCCTCAAGAAATGTACATATTCCGCACAGAATGGATTGCAGATAAGAACTCAGTTAGGAAAAAACAGTTTACAAGTCTGCCAAAATCTCTGTTCAAATTATATTCCGGAAAATGAAACAACGGTGGTGGGCACTGTTTAAAGCACTGCAAGAATCAGATGAGAAACCTGAAAGGTCTTTATCAAAATTTGAAGTGGGTATTTGTTCAAAGTTAAAAAGGGTGTTCTGTCATTTCTACAGTAGGGAATCTTCTCACAGATCGTGATATCTTGAAACGTTGGGCAGAACATCTTAAAGATGTGCTCAGTAGAGATACAAATGTAGACATGAACTGAACTCCATCAATTATACCCCACGAAGACTGGCGATTAATTTTCTTGCATTGCATCCATGTTTGGATAATGTGGAAATGGCTATAAAACAGTTGACAAATGGAAAAAGCTCCAGGAGAGGATGGTATTCCTGGAGAAATTTTTAAATCTGACAGTTTATGGCCCAAATGTGTCAAATAGGAACTATCACTCAAATTAAAGATTCAACAATTATACATCTATATAAGTATAAGGTTAATAAGTGTGAATGTGACAGCTATCGTGATAGATCTCTGCTTTCTGTTACAGAAAAGATCTTCTTTTGAGTCATTTGAGACAGAATTCACACTGACGTAGTCGGTTCTGGCTATCAGAGTCAGTATGAGTTTAGGTCAGGTCGATGGACAGTTGATATGATATTTAGTTTGTGACAAGTTCAGGAGAAGGTCTAGGAGCAGAATAAATATCTCTATGTGGTATTTGTTGACTTTACAAAAGCCTTTAACTCTGTATGTCAGCAGGCTTTCTAGAAAGTATTAGCAATTTCGTGATACCCGAGCAAATGCAAAATCTCATAGTATCCCTACATAAAGATATGAAGGCATCAGGCCTCTAAAATGGCAGTCAATCGGAGCATTTCGAAGTTTAAAATGATACAAAACGAGGTTGTGTTTTAGCACCAGTGTTATTTGTACTATTTTTTGCAGTAATGCTGGATTGTGCCTTTTCTGATGTAGAAGCTGGAGTGTTTCATGAATATAACACAGCGGGAGACATCTTCAACCAACAATGTTTCAAAGCAAGGACTAAAGTTGCATCTCAGGCAATAAGTGACTTATTGTTCACAGATGACTGTTCCTTACTTACTGTAACACTCGAGGCCATGCAACATATCATTGATAGATTTGCAATAGCAGCCAAATCTTTTGACTTATCAGCATGAAAAACCCTGAACTGCTGTATCCGCCAAGTCATGGTAACAATCTATTATTGAAGGCAAGGCTCTAAAAACCGTTAATGCTTTCACATATTTGGGTTGTAAAGTAACAAGTGATGCAAAACTCGATAGGAAAGTCCAAACTCGTATTGTAAAGGCCAGTACACCTTTTGGGAAGCTTTATGATTGACTTGAAATGCCCATGATGTCTCAGTAAGGACAGCAATTGACGTGTATAAATCCTACCAACACTTTTATGTAGAGCAGAGGTCTGAACACCTTATCGTAGATACATCAATCAGCTGAACAACTTTCATATGAGATGACTCAGACACATTTGCAAAGATGAGCAAGATGATAGAGTAAGAAATTGTACTTTCCTGAAAATATGTGGAATATCTGATGTAGAGGATTTCTTGATCAAGTTTCAGATGCGATGGTGTGGACACATCCTTCGCAAAAATAATGGTCGATCGCCGAAACAAATCTTTTATGGACAGCTTCTAAATACACGACGTAATGTACGCCAGTCACTTCTACTTTATAAGAACGAGTTAAAAGATAATTTGAAATGCCTCAGTAGTAGGAAAGAAAACTTTGAGAATCGTTTGAGAAACCTTGCGGACTGGAGGAGAGGGTGAATTTTTTCAGTTTCAGAGTTTCGAAACCCAAAGGATACAACATCAAGAACAGTTACAGGAAGACAGGAAAAAAAACCCTACAAAACAACATTCTTCCCGCAAACCACTATGGCTCACATTGTGATTTCTCAGCTACATGACGCGCTGGTTTAAAAAGTCATGCTCATGTTCAAATCCATATTGCTTTTGGTGGCCTGTGGACTCATATGAAGAGCCACCAGGTGGAGTGAGCGAATCGTAATCATTGGTGAATGGTAGTAATAGTAATGCTGTTGATTGTCTGGTTGAACTTCTTGCTATTCTGTCTTCTCGCTGAACAGTCACACGTATTCAACGAGAGAGTCCGTCACATATATATAATTTACCACCATTATTTTAATGCATTTTTATAACTGCTAATCATTGAAAAGTTACAAAAGTGACTCAAGGACGAAGGGTTTCGTACATAAGGTGTGGGTATGTCATCATCATTGTCGTCATCACCAATATCACGTCGTCGTGGTCGTCATCATATTTTTTTATGGAAACTCTAAGCTTAATTTGCTGGATACGATGGGAAAAATCAGCTGCCCCCAGCCAGCAGTCTAAGGTGACACTTGTTTACTGATCATGCTTCAAGAACCTTGTGGAGAACACTTGCAGTTCCAAGCAATGACTTTTGTAGTTGTTCTATCTTTACATTTGTATCAAGCTTTTTGCGCCATGGTGAAAGATGAGTGTTGAGCACGCCAATTACTACTGGTATCACGCCCATTCTCTTCATTACCCACTTCAATTCATCATAGCTGTTCACTTTTTCTTCTTCTTTCTCTTTGATCTTATGTTGGATTGTTTACGTCCCTGCAACTTGGCGGAATATGTACCAGGCTTTAAATGGGTACTGCAGTCGATTGAAAATTTCCTCCAGTAATTATTATTATTATTTTCACTGTATACCGTGTATACTTTATTTATTTATTTATTCATTTATTTATTTATTTATTTTATCATTTCGTTATATGTAAACCCCACACTTTATGTCTGTTTTATATTGTTCCCCTCATCCTTCACCATGGTGGCAAATAAATGAAATCATCATCATCATCATCATCATCATCATTATTTCCTTCACTAAGCATTTCATTGGACTTCTATCGCCCTTAGTTTGTTAGATACAAGCTGTATCCCACAATTTTAGGTATTTTCTACCTTTCTTCTGAAACTTGTGCTGCAATAATCATGAGAAATGTACTGAATACCTAAAATTGACAGGCATTCTGTATGATCAAGAAATGCACATTGATACTTCAAGCAATTATATAGACTATTTGCGATTGTCCTTGAAATTCTATTTGTATTTGGGATAATGTCACCTTTCCGGTAATTTCAAATTGTAAGAAGTTTGTATTTTAGATCCTGTCATTTTCCTTTCTCTTGCGTTCTTTGACTATAACTCTTGTATTAAACGGGCATGCGATATCGATTAAGCAACACACGCTTTCTTTTTTGCTGAATTTAGCAATATTTTCACATGAATATTCCGTTTGCCTCTCTGAATTTTCATAACTCATAATGTCTTTACTCAGCCGTTTTCAAGGATGTGTTCTTCTTTATGGTCATACTATTTTCCAGATGTTCAAAGTCAGGTTTTTTGTCTTTTTTAACAAGTCTTAATCTAAAATTGTTGGAATCCTTTGAGTGAGCATCTTACATATAGAAACTCCACGCGAAACTGTCTCTTACTTTTCACTATTCACTGTACACTCAGCTGAAATGTCTTCCTTATCTACATTTTTCTAGGCGTATTTTGTCCTTAATGTTTAATACTGGCCAGCTAGAATCAAGCTCTCTTCCTTCACAAAGCTTTTTTTGTTTAATCATTAAACTGACTTGTCAGCACAACATCCTTCAGTACTTTGAAAGCATTTTCCGTGTAAACTCTTCTGTTCGTATCCTTGCATTGTAGCTTCTAGAACTTCTTTTTCCCACATTGCTTCAGCTAAAATCCCCGCTTCATATTGATAAAAAAAAAATCATTTTATTTTTGTCAACAGCGTACTTCGTTAATCTCCCTACCGCTACTCCTACACAGTCAACTACAGTTATCATTTCTCTTTTCTGCTGAAATACAATTTGTGAACATCTGCCTGTGAGTACAAGGCTCTGTAAAGCGTCAGTTATTTCTTTGTATTTCTATCAACATTCTCGAGATTTTCTTTTGTTGATTTAATTATTACAGCCTGTTTCTGATGATTGATACTGCTCTTGAATTTATAGTAGTGGTGATATTCATGTCATTGACTTTGGATTTTAGTATCAACCTTCCTATTCAGATATATTCGCTTCGGATTTTGACTTTCATTATTCCATCTTTTATAACATCAGTTTCCAAGACGCTCAAGTATATATTTTTATCATCTGTATGAATCTTCCATATCTTTTCGTACGGTAGATTTGTTCCACCTCCTTTATGGCGCTTCTTTTCCTTTATCATAAGGATCCCGGGTTGGGAAATACTAAATTCCATTCTGATGTCATTGCTAAACATTCTCACGGTATCAATTTGAGTATCCAATTTTCTATCAGTATTGCCATATAACTTTAGACAAACCATGAATAACAAATAGTTAACCATCACCTGGACTTTTCATAGGTTATACTTAGCTTTTACTCTTTTCAGTTTTAGGAAGAGTTGGGTAAGAGAGTGGGCTAACTAGTAGGGATGGTGGGCTATCAACTTGAAAAATACCCTAATTTATTTTCACCATTCAAAACGGATATCCTCCTACTGTTTTTTCTCCCCAATTTTCCATGCTCACTCTTGTCATTTCAGTGATATTTAAAGGTCTGAATATATTGAATGTCTTCAAATTCTATAAGTGAGGTACCTTGTCTTATACATTTTTGTAACCGCCTCACTTGATTGCTTGGTCAGATCATCTTTTCTTACAATCATTTTATCGACAAATATTTTGTTTTTTGCTCCTTTGACTTTCTCTGGCACCTTTTTCTGTTCTTTGGTGTGTCTTTTCTTCTCCGTTAAGTGTGCATACACATAATCTGCAAACATACCTGACAATTTTCACAATAGAGGCAGCAAATTATTGGTGTGCAGTTTGAGACATCAATACCTGTTTGTCTTTTATGATAAGTGTTGCCTTAGTCTTAGTCGCCCAATTTGTGACTGTGCCGCTCCGGAGGAGTCAGTCTTCGCTTGATTGTTTTAATATTCTCCAAGCAGAACCTTTGCAGACTGTCTTAGGTGTCTTCCAAAAAGGTAATTTCGAAGCTTGTTTTGCAGTTAGAGTTTACTATGTTGACCTTTTCTATTTGCCCTATTCCATCTCCCCATATTCACCCTGCATTCACGTTTTGGGGTACCTTTCTTGTTCCATATACCACTTGAAAAAGTCTGCTTCTCTCTACATCTGGGTATTTGATCATTAAGACATTCTATTCCCTCCAAGGTTCATCTCATATAATTTTATCTTATCTACTTTCTTTTTTAAGAATATATTTTAAAATTTCTAATTTTCTAATGACTCCCCCTTTTTTTTTCTTGGGGTACAGTCTTTAAGAAACTGTAGTTAACTCACTTCCCACCTCACCTTTTGATGCTGTCATTTGTCCGTTTTCCCCCAAAATCTACCCGCACTCGGTTTACTTATTCTGTAACCAGCATCTTTTGCTATTTAACTGGATACAATCACATCTTTGCTATTTACTTCTACGAGATAAGTAGAATACTTCCAGAACATTATCACTTTCAATTTCTCTTTGTGTTTGTGTGTATATGTACTCACTCGTGTGTGTGTGCTCGCCCGTGTGTGTGTTGTAGTGGTTCTGTCATATGCCCTAACGTTGGCAGACATTGCTATCTTGCTTAATATATTGCCTCATAATTTAAACACGTTGTCATTCTGACCATTCTGCCACGCTCTCAACTTGTTTCCTTTCTACTCATCTCATCTCCTTCAATGTGAGAGATTAAATCTTTTCTGCATTTTCTGTAATTACGTTAACTTCAGCTTCACTGTGGTCCTTTATTTGAATTTCTATTTCCTGTTTAATTTCTTCCAATTCTGTGTTAGACATGTGGCTATTATAATTTATAGAAAATCCTTTACCTGAAAGTGTTTTGTTCCATCGCTAGAAGCACGCCTTTTTCGTTCCAAATTCTCTACATACTTTGCCTAAAACCTCTCTTATTTTGTTTGCTCATAAAGTAACATTTCATCACTTTCTTGTTTAATTCATTTGTCTACAGTACTGATTCAATATTTTGAAAAACTCTTTACTAACTATCCCATTTACATGTTCTCCATTTCGAAGATATTTTACTGTATCATCTGTCTACATCACTGAATATTCTAAAACTTTTATTTGTCTGTCATTTTACATTTTTTATAACATTTTCTCTCATTTTCGTACACATTCTACTCTCTCAAACCTGTCTTTGTTAATATTTCTACAACGTTTGTTAATATTTCTACAACGACTTTATTCCTACAATCGCATGATGCTTTACTTTCTCTACAACCATTCCTCTCACTATTCCCTAAATTTTTGCTTTCCATATAAGCAATATTTCAACAATTAATTTCGTTTCAGTGCTACTATTTCTGAAGATTCAGAAGGAGAATCTACAATGATAGAATAATAATTTTGGATTTATTCATTTACATTCTTTATCAAATTCATTATTAATCTCCTTCCAGTAGTGAGCACTTTACAACCACTATTATCAGAGTGGTTCATTGTACAATTATACCTATCAGCTCTAAGCAACGGAAACAGTATTAAGATAAAATTAATATCTGTATAGCATACTTAATGTAAATACATCGTGAAAGGAAAATTTACTGCGGTTTTCGTCCTGAGATAATATCTGTTGTGCGCGTGTATGTTAAGAAACATGATACATATATCAGAGGCAGAGGAACATCGTCACAGCAGCGGCTACTGAGAATGCTAGGTGCATTTATGCTTCCTTAAACATTGTCAAAAGCCATTTGCACGCTTAGAGGTAATTTTCCGCTACCGATGTAGAAAAACAATGAAAAACAATCACTGATGTTGCAAATAGCTAACCAGCTGGATAAAAATCCATCGGCGGTAAATTTCGGCTAGGCATGCATTTAGCATTTTCACCAGCCATTGCAGGGAGACTTTTTTGTCTGCCTGTGACGTGTATTGTGTCTTAAAAAGCAATATGCTCATAAGAGATATTTTAGAACGAAAACAACATTTAATTTGTCTTTCAGAATGTATTAACATTAAGTATCATACACGGAAGGATACATACATATATACATGTATAGATACAAATATACACGGATATATATATATATACATATACATACATAAATATATATATATATAGATACATACATATATATATACATATATATATACATATACATACATGCATATATATATATATATATATATATATATATATATATATGCATATATACAATTTGAAAAACCTACACGACTAGGTGAAAAGCGCTTCATTTAATGTGACATTAATAAAAATCTGTAAATGTACAAACATCCAGGTTTCTGAGTACCTTAATTAAAAGTTTTTTTCTATATAATTTCTGTACATCACCTCCAAACCTTCAAATATATATATTTATATATACGTACATACTTACATACATATACATACATAAATTCGGACACATATATGTGTGTGTGTATGTGCACACACACGCACAGACACACATTATTTACATATATACATACATATGTGTGTGTGCGCGCGCGTGAATGTGTGTGTTTGTGTGTAATGTATACACTTAATAAATATTATGCGTATATCATACAGATAACATATATGTGTACATATATATATATTTCTTTTCAGACTGGAGCGAACACGTTACAATGAAGTAGAGAAATTTGAAAAGACAACACGAAACCGGTTATTTCTCAAAATAGTATGTTTATATACCAAAAAGATTTTATAACATTTTTTCTGACATAATTTAAACATATACTTTAACCATGTAACACAAGCCTTCTGTAGTTTTTTCACTCTTATTATCTTTTATACATCCAACCACGTGCTTTCACATACCAACTTTCTCACCTATATATATATATATATTTGTACATCAGCATACACATGTACATATGATTATATATATATATATGTATATATATATATATATATGTATATATATATATAAAAACAAATAGTAAATTAGTATATGCATATATACGTACAGGTATGTGCATACCGACATCCACCTGTATGTATAGGTGCATACCTGGGTACAGGACATTGCAAACAAACGTAGAAGAGAAAACACACAAGCCACATAGAGAACATTCTACTTCATCAGCTACCCACGTTTTAATACCGGCGTTTCGACGATGTGTGTGTGTGTGTGTGTGTGTGTACATCAGCATACACATATACATATGATTTTTTATATATATATATATCATTTGCTTTCCTGTCCTGGCTATTCTAAAAAACAATCAATATTTCCGGTAAATCTGCACTTAAAAATATCTGATTTACTTCGTTTAAATAGATCTGTTAGTTTTAATTACTTCAATTCAAACAAAATTACACATTTGGCTTTCCACTGTAGGTTCGCTTTTTCCGCTATTATTTCTTCCTTCTTTTTTTTTTTTTTTGCTTTTCTTTTGTTTGTTTTATTTTGTTCGTTGTTGTTTATAATTGTTGTTGTTGTTGTTGTTGTTGTTCATTATTTTGCTGTTGCTTTTTGTTTTTGTTTTCTTTTTCTTTTCTATATTTGAGGAAATCTCCAGAAATCTTTCCGTTGCTGTCCATCATGTTCCCGCCCTCCATTATCAAAATAACTTGCGATTCATTGATCTGATGTCATTTATCCTTTAATCATTGTTGCTTTCATTTCTTTTTGGAGAATACTGCTGCTGCTGCTGTTGTTGTTGTTGTTGTTGTTGTTGTTGTTGTTGTTGTTGTTGTTGCTACTACGTTGTTTTGTTTCTTCTGATATTACTTTTTTTTGGTTTATGATGGTGTTCTTGTTTGCGTTGATATTATTTGTCTTTCTACAGTTGCTTTCGTTGCCGTTGATGTTAGTGGTGTGGTTCTTGTTATTACCATTGTTGTCGTTACTGTTGCTGTTTTGATTATTCTTTTATTAGTAAATACAATGTCTTCATTTTACTTCTATTTTTCGTTTTGTTTTGGTTTCGTTTCGTTTCGTTTTTTTTCTTCTTTCTTTTATAGAACTCTCTCGAATAAAAATTAGTTTTGATGAAAATTAATAACAGCTAATCTAATATAACAATAAAATCAAAAGGAAACAAAATAGCATTCTTATCAACTCTTATATAGAAACCAGTCCACGCATGGGTATTGTAAAGCATTTCCTGTTTATACTGAATCTCAGCACATTACGAGTACTTAAGTTATCGGCTCCGAAAGGATAAAAGGAAAAGTTTACCTAAAAGTAACTTGAACTCATAACGTAACGCATCGTAATTAAATACTGGCAACATTTTGGAGTAGCGATCTACCGATGTTACGAGGGGGTACTGAAAAGTTCCTGGATTTGGGTAAAAGAAAATACAGAAGGATGAGTTACTTATGATTTTATCCAACATATTTTCCTTCCAGATTCACACACCTATTGCAGCGGTCCTTCAGTTTTTCTAAGCCCTGTAAAAGAACTCGGAAGGTTGGGCCTCCAGCCAGGTCTTTCGCGATACCCTTAAAGTCAAGAACTTTTCAGCACTCTCTTGTACCAATAAGCCCTACTAATAACTATTTGTGACATAGGGCAACTATTCTATCGAAACCAGAAGGCGAAAATACCAACTCAACATCGGCAGTATTTGAACTCAGTGCATAAAGAGACGTGACTAAATATCGCACATCATTTTACCCGATGCTCTTCTGATTCTCTCATGCATAAACATAGCAGACATATAAGACATTCAAATTGCCTAGTGAAGTGAAGATATTTAGAGATGTACAGTGTGAAAACTACAAGATGTGAAAAAACATACATAAATAGGTGGTGGTGGTGGTGGTGGTGGTCTAGGTGTTGGGGCGCGCAAAAGAGATCAACAATGATATCGGTCGAACGGCAAAAAAGAGATAGAGAAAAAAAGATAAACAAAATAAAGTAAAAAAAAAATAACATAACGAGACCCACCCCATCTTCACGCACACATACATTCTGAGATCATCTGCACCCCGAAAATCCGGCATATCACCAGGTCTACGAAGTAGCAGGACTGGGTGGGAATATTTTTTTTTTTTACAAAACTAAATCAAATAAACAAACAATAGAAACTGGAAGGACATATTTCATAATATAATGTAAGATGAAAGATTGGAAATTACAGTAAGGATGTGGTTAGAATTACCATAAGTCCAGCAGATTAGTACTGACCTGCGGCTACACAACTAACAACCTCCTCGTTAATAGTCCGCTATATTTGGCATGTTCGATGCAACAGCCTTGGTTACCAATGGTTCTGTTGACGTTGATTAAACAGAAAGCAGGCGACAATGTTTTATTCAGCTGTGGCTCTATCTAAAGAGTTCGGTTTATATTACTGGAAGGATCCTGAGCAATTCACACAAACGCGCTCACTCACTGGCTCACGCATATACACACACTCTCTCACACAAGCATATACACGCAACGCAAAGCAATATGTCCCAAGAGAATTTCATTTCGCATGAACAAATATAAATACGTATTCATATACATACAAACGCTTACGTGCATATACGACATAAACACAAACATACACTCACACATGCACACACACACACACACACACATACTTACACATACATATACACGAACACTTGCACACACGCACGCATACACATACACATACACATACACACGCACACACACGCACACGCACACACACACACATATACACATACAATATTTATAGATATATCCTAAATATATTTTTGCGTTGGTGTAGCTAACTATATATTTTCTTTCCCGCACACACACACTCTCTCTCTCTCTCTCTCTCTCTCTCTCTCACACACACACACACACACACACACACACACACACATATATATTTACAGAGAAAGGGAGAGAAACACAGGAGGAGAGAGACCTAGAAAGAAGGAGAGATAGATAGATAGATAAATAGATAGATATAAACTAAGCATATGAGCAAACAAGGGATACTCTAATAGGTCATCCAATTTACTAGAAATAATAGTCAAATCTCTTTTAATTGGTACTCCATCTTAAAAGAGAAGGACGCATTAAAGAATGTAAACCGAAATGCATTTAAATAGAGACAGGGCGGCCATGAACAGAAATGTCTTTGTATATTTTTCTGATTGATCAGGGATATACATGCATACATACACACTCGCACACACGCTTATGTATGGATGTATGTAGGTATATATATGTATACTGTTTCTACACGCACACATACGCATACATACACGTGCATCAAGAATTTGCACATGCTAACAGACTTCTGAGATTTCTAGATGAACACAATCCGGTATATAATTCTTAAATGTCAGTTCACTTTTCAATCAAATGGCTGTAACTCATCAAATCACTTGAGTATCGTGTTTCATTTGTAAGGCCCTGTGTGCTTCTATTGTTCAGAAGTGACAGCTCAAACACTACGAAACTACTCATGGCATTCACCATCAACTTACCATTCAATTATTTCTTCCATTATGTCCATAATAATTGATTCTAGCATGGACACAATACCTGAAATTTGAGCAAGATACTTGTCGATTATATTGAGTCCAATATTTGTTTAATTTTGTCGACTCCAGAGAGAGAGGAAGGGAAAAGTTGACTTCGACCTGATTTAGCTCAGAACGTAAAGGGGTGCAACAACTATCGCAAGTTCATCAACGACTTTCTAAAGATTTTCCAATTCACCGCTCATATTCATAATAAAATAATAGCAACAACAACCACAACGGGCGGTTTCACTCCTTAGATGTGGAGCAGGAGTAATCGCATGGACAGTAGACGAACTAAAAGCTTAGACAGAAAGATAAGGAAGTTGCTAACTAGATATGGGTCACTCCACCCAAAAAGTGACACAGACAGACTGTATGTACCAAGAAAAAGAGGGGAAAGAGGACTTATTGGATGCAAACACAGGATTAGAGCAGAAGAAAACAACATAGTATAGTATGTAAATAATGCCACAGAACTGCTATTATTAGAAGTAAGAAGGTCAGGCTTGCGTAGGATGAAAGATTGCAAAGATAAAGCACTACACAAGAAATTGAAAACGAGTAAAACTGAAATAGGTGCATGGAGGCTCTAATCTGTTCTATCCAAGAGAAAACCCTAAGAACAAACTACATAAAATACAGAATAGACAACACAGTAGAGAGTGATAAGTGCAGAATCTGTGGACAAAACGGTGAAACCGTATGGCATATTAACAGCCAATGTACGTTACTAGCCCAGAAGGAATACAAGAGACGCCATGACAA
>NC_142935.1:43444981-43502481 GCF_046866305.1 Octopus bimaculoides | reverse complement strand
TAGGCAAGTCCGCACCAGTTAGGTATATACAAGAGTGAATAACAGGCACCCAGCAGGTATCAGCAGGTAAAACATGTAAAATTTAATTCCGCTCACCATGTCCAAAAAGTTCACAACACACGGGTCAAAATACAATTACAGCACCCAGCAGGTATCAATCAGTAAAATCAATTTCACGAAAACCACGTACAACACCTATGGCCATTTCGGTGGTACACCACCGTATTCTAAACATTTGTGCATGTCGTGACATTTGTACGTAAGTTTACCTTGACGAGGGGTCATCACAAGTTTACACTCTGAAAAAATGAATCAAACAGCGTTTCAACTCTGTGTGAATATATGTGTGTATGTAAAAGGGGTGTATGTGAATGTGTGTGTGTGTGTGTGTGTGTGTGTGTGTGTGTGTGTGTGTGTGTGTGTGCCTGTGTGCGTGAGCGCGTGCAATGGAAGTAGGATGGTTCATCTTTGTTCGCTTAGAATTTGGTTCATCTTTGTTCGCTTAGAATTTGGTTCATCTTTGTTCGCTTAGCATTTGGTTCATCTTTGTTTGCTTAGTATTTGAGTTTATTTTGTTTTTTTTTATGGTGAGTTATTTTTAGCGTTTTGACAGAGAAAAGTCATTCTAAAATTGTTTTTTAACGTAAGCGTGTCCAAACAAGTCGAATTCTTACACAGAGCAGGTTTTACAACCACATCATCCAAACCAACCGGCTAAACCCGGGGTTAGCTGCTAGTTATATATATATATATCTGAAAGAATGAGTAGAGGTGGCTTTTTTGATGGGATAGATTTTATTTTAATCTTAATAACAATGTTTACATTTTTATTAAGATTATTATTAAGATTAAAATTATCCCTTCAAAAAAGTCATCTCTACGCATTCTTTCAGATATATATAATACTTTACTAAGAACTTTCTCTTTGTTATTTTACTATATATATATATATATATATATATATATATATATATATATACATGCATATATATCTATATATCTAAACACACGTATATAAATATAAATATATATGTGTATGAATACACACATACATATATATATATATATATATATATATATATATATATATATATATATATATATATATATATATATATATATATAGATAGATAGATAGATAGATAGATAGATAGATAGATAGATAGATAGATAGATAGATAGATAAACTTACTTTTATTTCCTACCTCTTTCCGTCATTAGACTACAGCCATGCTGGGGCACCGCCTTGAATTTTTAGTCGAATGAATCAACCTCACAACTTATTTTTTAAGCCCTGATCGGTTCTTTTGCCGAACCGCTAATTTACAGAGGACGTAAACATACTAACACCTGTTGTCAAGTGGTGATGGGGCGACAAACACAGACACATATATACATACATACTTACATATATATGTGTGTGTTTGTTTGTGTGTGTGTGTGTGTGTGTGTGTGTGTGTGTGTGTGTGTGTGTGTGTGTGTGTGTGTGTGTGTGTGTGTATAATTATTTTTAAATGTATACAACTAGCTAAAAGTGTTTTATTTAACAATATGTCATTAATCTTGGTGGAAGAAATTTTATGCATAATGTGTATTTTATGTGCAGCGTGTATTTTGTATGTAAGCACTTTCGCTGCTGAACTTTTCAAGTTCACGTGTTCTGGACTAATGTGTATAGAGGAAGTTGATTTTTGTAATGGTGTTGACTATTTCCGGTTTGATTTTGGATTTAGAATTCTTATAAAATATTCTTGTTTTGATTCTCGTAGTTTTTCATTTTCATTTTTTTATTTTGAAAAAGGGGAATATTTTAAATTTTCCTTTTGCACAAGCGTCTACATTTTTACCAAGTGGAACATTTTTAAGAGATGAATCTCTAATTTGCTGTCAATGCACATATACAGGGCAGGTTAGTTTTGTACCTGTTTCCCAAAAGTAATTGTTGTTGTGGGCATGTGATGCAGTAAATGAGATTGTTTGTCATTCACTTGCATTCACTTGCGATTCTTTCCCATTCTTGAATCTTTAGATGTTTCTTGTTCAATTATTTCACGTGTCCCACAACGATGGTCTCCACAATTTGTTACTTGCATTATTTATTTCTCCAATGTGAATCTTACCTTTGTTAGGAGTCTCTTGATATTCCGTGGTTATCTTCGGCTGTGGATGGCTTATGATTTTTTAATTGCATGTCAGAGATTTGAAGATTGATATAGAATTGGGACGTATTGTTGGCCGAATGTAGGATATTGTGGTTTCGAGGATGATAGGTGACTACAACTGGAACATTTATAGTTGTACTTATGTTTTCACTGTCAGTGTGAGTGTTTCTTCGTTAAGGCAGAGAACAGAATTTCTTTTACTTTAGATTTACAAGCATTTTGAGGTACTTCTGTTTTTCGAGGGACACATATTAATTTTATCAGTCGCTTCTCTCGTTTCTCTGCGTCTGTATTGAATGGTATGCTTCTTTATTTGTTTTGAAAGGGGTTCTATATATATATATATATATATATATATATATATATATATATATATATATATATATATATATATATATATATATATATATATATATATATATATATATATATATATATATATATATATATATATATATATATATATATATATATATATATATATATATATATACATATATACCAGGCGTGGATGTGCAGTAAGAAGTTTGCTTCGCAACCGCATGGGTCCGGGTTCAATCCTACAGCGTGGCACTTTGAACAAATGACTTCTATTACACCTCGGGCCGATCAAAAGCTTGTGAGCGGATTTGGCAGACGAAAGCTGAAAGAAATCCATCATCATGTGTGTATATCCGTGTGTGTGTGTGTGCGTGTGTAAGTGTATGTGTGCGTGCATGCGTGTGCGCGTGAATGTTTGTGTGCGCGGATTTGTATGCGTGCGTGTGTGTGTTAAAAGGGGTAGGTAACATCCATGAAATGCACGTGATTACTTCACTCACCACTCATAGTTAACAGGATGTGTAAAATGGAAAACTATCCAATAAAACAAAGTATTTCACACTAAGTGAAAATCTAGGCGATTTACATCTACCGTAGTGTATAACACAAAATTGATAAAAGAACGGCGATATTGGTATCACATTTATTATCCGGTTGTAATTGTTTCAGTAGCAAATGGGTTAGATAAATCATTTAGCTTGCTGGCATCAATATGAAGAATTATTATGTAATTTTATACGATACTAAATGTAACCCGATTCTGCTATCTCATCAAGACCTTTGTAAAAGATGCAATACACTTGCATTAGGATGAATTCCTTTGTAAATCCAATAAGTGGGATGGACATAGAGTGTCGTAGCGAACGATTAATCATTCTGATTTACCTATAGAAATGTACAAACTAGATTGATCTAAAGATAGACAAATTTTGTGTACTACTAGATATATCAACTGAGGCGCCTGGCACACCAACTTAGGCGAGACACGGGATATATATAAAGAAGAAAACTGAACAAAGCGAACGATATTTAAATTATGGTAACATCCACAAAATAGATTGGCACCCATTCGCAAAAGGGTGAGAAGCTGCTTGGATAGTAACTTTAGAGCCTTAACAAATGTTATTAGAGTTATTTTTATTATTGTCAATTAGATTTGCATTTTCACGACTTGTTTTCTTTTGTGCATTTCACATGGCAACTAGTTGTACTTATAATTGTGTTTAAGGACGAACATTCTCTTTCAAGCCAGGCAAATGGATAAACACTTAAGTATTCCGAAGTTATTTGTTGATAAAAGATCACTAGAAGAAAACTTTTCCATCAAATAATTTGAAGAAAAATAACTTTTAGACGGAGCTCTACAAAAGAGTTCATTTACAGTAAACAACAGCTACGGCAGTAGCAACGCAAACGACAATAGCAAACAATAGTAAAATAAGTCTAAGTAGTAGTAGTAGTTGTGGTGGTGGTGGTGGTGGTGGTGGTGGCGATGGTGGTGGTGGTGGTGATGGTGGTGGTGGCGATTTCAAATTTCGGCACAAGGTCAGGAAGATCATGAGAGAGGGTAAGTCGATTATATCGACCCCAGTGCTCAACTTGTACTTCGACCTCGAAAGGATGAAAGGTAAAGTCGGATAAAATGCCGTAAAGCATTTTGCCTGGTCTGCTAATGATTCTGCCAGCTGCCCGCCCCAGTAATAATAATAATTATTATTGTAACAATAATATGACCTGATGCAGTACCAGGCACTGGCTCTCATTGCTTCTTTACTTAACTGATTGGAAGTATTATCATGTACATGTTTTGTTTTGGTATAAGAGATGGGCTACAGCAAATATTCTGCTCAATACCACAGATTTGTATGTCAGTTGCTTGACCTTAATCAGTTCAGTATGCCTCTTGGTGGTTGAGGATAAGTCCATTTCTGATCACGAGCAGAAGTAGTGGAATGTGTGAAACGAATTCTTTGGGGTTTGAATAATTCACCTCTGGAAACATAGGTGTTTCATCCTAAACCCTTATTCAGGGACCTTTTGAGCGGATGGGCTACTCGACCTGAAGAAAATTCTAACTAGGCCCACCTGCAAGATCATACGCTGTTTATGTTGATATGAGAGCACTATGTCGCGAACATATGGTTGTAATGGATATTTGTCCTCATCTTGTTTGTTGATAACACAACGCTTATATATCCTCCAGCCTTCATCAGGTGTCTTGGGGAAATTTCGAATCTGTTGTTGTTATTATTATTATTATTAATATGATTATCATTATCAAGGTCACCGCTTGGAATCGAACTCGGAATCTTGGGGTTAGTAGCCCGCGCTCTTAACCACTACGCCATATGCCCGTGGGCAATTATGGGCAATTATGGGCAATTATGGAGTGAATTTTAGAGCTTATAAATCTACTATTTTCCTATCCTTCCTTAATACCGGTTCCCATATGCTACTCATATCTGCACTTGGTCTGCTTAGGAGGTGATTATGTCCTAGCATATGTGCTGCCTCTTTTAGCTTTCGTATTTTCCCGTGGTGTTCTCTGTCTATTATTTTAACTTCATCCTACAGGGGGAGGTGGTCTCTATTTTTCCATACATGATCAGCTATACCCGATTTGTCAATATCTCCTTGTGTCATAGCTTTGCGATGTTCGTCTACCCTAATTTTGAGGGGGAGATATGTTTCGCCTTTGTATAACCTACTACAGCTGCATGGGATGGAGTACAGTCAGTCTTTGGTCATATTCTCTTCTATTGGTGGTTTTACACGAAAGAGATATTTGCGAAGTGCTGTATTACTGTGTGGGATAAAGTTAAAATAATAGACAGAGAACACCACTGGAAAAATACGAAAACTAAAAGAAGCAACACATATGCTAGGACGCAACAACCTCCTAAGGAGACCGAGTACAGATGTGAGTAGCATATGGGAACCGGTTTTAAGGAAGGATAGGAAAATAGTAAATATATAAACCCTAAAATCCACTCCATAATTGCCCACAGGCGTATGGGGCAGTGGTTAAGAGCTACTAACTCCAAGATTCCGAGTTCGATTCTAAGCTGTGACCTGAATAATAATAATAATAATAATAATAATAATAATAATAATAATAATAATAATAATAATAACATCGAAAAATACCTTAGGAATGAGAACCCAGGTTCGAAATTTCCCCCAAGACACCTGATGAAGGCTGGAGGGTATGTCAACCGAAACATTGTGTTAACAACAAACAAGATGAAGACAAATATCCGTCAAATGTAAATATATAATTCCTCATCTCTTAAATATAGAACTGTATATGGTTGTGATGACTGTGCCTGGTGTAACCTTATCAGACGGGTAGTCATAATGGGTATATTGGGCTTCGTATATTTTACTCCAGTAGCATGCACTTCACTCTCACTCAATAATAATTATTATTGTCATAGTTTCAAACTTTGGCACAAGGCCAACAATTTGGGGGGAGTGAGCAAGTCGATTACATCGAACCCAGTGCTTAATATATTAATAATGATAATAATAATAATAATAATAATAATAATAATGCTGATGATGGTACCGCAAACATATGGCTACATTTTTATAAGTAACTAACTACAGATAATTGAATCGATTCTCAATATATAACTGGGACTTGGGCTGTCAAAATTTGGTGGGGACTTGAGAAAGAATAATTGTATCTGATAAATGGATTTGCTTTTTGTTTGTTTGTTTTTATGTTTGTTTGGTGTTTTTTCTTTTGTATTTTCATCATTGAAAGACTAAGAGTGTAAGTTAGAGAAAGAGAGAAAAGAGTGTAGAGTCAGAATATATATGTGTGTGTGTGTGTGTGTGTGTGTGTGTGTGTGTGTGTGTGTGTACATAGCGAGAGAGAGAGAGATGGAGAGAGAGAGAGAGAAGAAGGGATAGGAAAAGAGGAAGAGAGGGGGAAAGTGAAATGTATAATTTACACTCCTGGTGACAGCCTGTCTCAATCATTCTTGTCAAACTCCGTTTGTTTCAATGATTTTTTTCTCGGCCCCCACACCAAACTCCAGCATTCCATCAAATCAATTTCCTTAGATCACTTCCAGGCAATTTGCCAAACAGTGCAGTCTCTGGCATCATGCAAATATGTTCGACACAGAAAGAGTCTAACGCAAAGTTAGAATTTAGTAGCATTTCTCTGGAAACGGAACTTCCTTGTCAAGAGGATGCAGAGCTAACCAATACAATCTATCATAATATGAACATTAACCAATCATTTAGACATTTTCTTTTTCTTTTCTTTCTACCCACCTCTCTCTTCCTGTATCTTGTCTCTGTCTTATCTTTCGTTATATATTCATATGCGTGTGTGTGGGGGGGCGAGAATTGGTATGGCTGTTTCTGTTTCGTGTATGAGTGCAGGTATACACACACACACACACACACACACACACACACACACACACACACACACACACGCATATGTATGTATGTATGTATGTATTATGTATGTGTGCGTATGTATATACATTTATATAGAAATAAATTTACAGATACACATACACACATACATATAAGTATTTCTGCTTGTAGCTTAATTTATCGAAATACATGTACCTACAAACACATACGCATATATATATATATATATATATATATATATATATATATATATATATATATATATATACATGGGACTGCCATGTTGGCTTGGCGATAACTATTAATTTCCAGTACCGCTGCCGTAGTCTCCTTTAGAGAGACTTAGAAATATTAATAACTCTATTTCTGAAAACCAGTGGATAGATTCCACTGAAATTAGATAAATAACTTTCGAACAGATAGTCAGCAGCGCCGCCTGGCTGGAGCTTGGCTGCTCTGCATTGACAAGGGGCAACACCCTGAAACTAGTCTGCAGATGCCAAGCCAGCAAGGGGAAACTGCTGACCTCCCCTGTTCGAAGGTTATAAAGGACACAGGTTTCGTGTGTCACATAGCTAGCTAGAGGCGATGGCTTCTTGGAGCTAATTCACGGCAGCTTTCGTCCTAATTTTGGGACTGCCATGTTGGCTTGGCGATAACTATTAATTTCCAGTACCGCTGCCGTAGTCTCCTTTAGAGAGACTTAGAAATATTAATAACTCTATTATATATATATATATATATTTATATATGCATGCATGCTTGCTTGTGTGTATGTATTTATGCGCCAGTAATGCATGCATTTACACAGACACATGCATATATGGTAGTAGTAGTAGTAGTAGTAGTAGTAGTATATGTAAATCCAAGCACGTGTGTATGCATATATATTGGTTTCAAATTTCGGTACAACGCCAACAATTTTAGGCGAGGTGTAAGTCGATTATATCGACACTAGTCTTCAACTGGTACTTATTTTATTGGACACGAAGTGTAAAAAGCGAAGTCGGCCTCAGTGGAACCTGAACTCAGAACGTTAAGACGGGTGGAGTGCCACTAAGTATTTTGCTCAACCAGTTAACGATTCTGCCAGCTCGCCACCTTATGTATTCATATATATCATATGTAAAATGGTTATAAGTTTCGCTTTGAATGTCTGCAGGCCTTTAAGTATGTTCTAGCCCTAAGGAAAAGGCAAATCTTCCCGAGGAAAACCTTACATCGTTGAGGATGTCTGTTAGCTGGAAGAGATTCTGAACGGTAATGAGCCCTAACTATTTCCAGCGACTTAGGAGCCTGCAATTGCTTATGAACGTGCAGTGGAAATGAATCATCGTCAGATATTATGGATACTTAGAAAATGCACGATACTTAAGCACTAGAGTACTAACAAGTCAACGAGGAGCGCCTTTATGTACCTGCTCAGTCTGCTATAAACAACAACCAAATAGCCGACAAATCACACACAGCAATTTCAAATGAGATGTAACAGTTAATATCGTCTTATATTGCTGTAAACAGACAGGATTGTCACAGCTAGAACGCATTTCATAATAAGACTTTTCGATTACGGCTGGGCCGTTATTAGACATCAACAACTAGTTTGATGTGGTATTGAAAAACAAATTCGTTATAAATGGATCAACAACACTGATAGATTGAAAGATTGAGAGAATATGTCCTAATATTAATATTCAAATGTATTCTGTAATTCACTGTTAATCATCTAAATGCAATATACATCTTGAAAATAATTTAGATATATTAACTTCAGGTATCTTCATCAGCACTTTTATTTGAGAAGCTAAATATATACTTTCAACTGCCCAAGATTTAAGCTTAAACCTGCGTCATGAAAAATCAATATCTGTGCGATTGTAATTATATAACGAAAGGGGTATGATGAATAATACATATATACATAAATATATACATGTTTCTCTATGTGTATGTATGTGTATATATGAGTATGCAAGTGTATATGTATGTATATATGTATGTATGTATACTCATATATATATATACACATATATATACATATGAATTGTTGCTGAGACCCCCTTCGGTCATGACTGACCATGGGATTGCACCTAGAAAGTTATCTTCCCAGGCACAAGTTTGGGCAAGGTTGTTTATGGAAGACTAGCAGTCGCCCATGCATACCAGCCTTCCCTCTCCACGCCACCAGTCTTATCCAAGGGAAAGGTAAAGGCTGATGCTGCTTGGCACCTGTGACGACGCAACTCATTTCTACAGATGAGTGAACTGGAGCAACGCGAAATAAAGGGTCTTGCTCAAGAACACAACACGCAAGTCCGGGATTCGAACTCTTACGTTTCTTTGTGGGGGGGGGGGAGGGATTAGTTATATATATATATATATATATATATATATATATATATATATATATATATTTAATTATATGCATATATATATATATATTTAATTATATGCATACATATATATATATATATATATATATATGCGAGTAAAAATAAATACAAAAAAGGTGGGTTTTTTGTATGATTGTGTATAGAGGAATATATTATTTTGTTTAAAAGAGTTCCAACACTGTCTGTTTTTTATGTTTTATTTATATTCCTGCAGAACCAATGTGGGGTATAGAATATGGAATATACAATATATAATATACAATATATAAAATAAAATAAAATAAAATAAAATAAAAATGGATGGCACCATGAAAGAAAGTATTGAATGTAGATGAAATATTGAGTGTTCAATATAAAGGATCAAATATATAAATATATAAATATAAATATATAAAGGCGACTCGAGTTTCAGGGCTATTTCCCTTATGGAAGTCAGCTCGAGTGAGTCCACGCAATGTTCTGAGAGTCCAAAAAGCTCTTAAGCATGAATTTGTTTTTGAGTGGATGAAATGTTGTACAGCACTGAACCCACTTTTCAGCGCAGTCAGCTATAAAATCAGAGGCACAACGGAGGTTGAGATGACCAGAAACTGTGAATGTCCAGTCCTCTCTCTCTCTACCTCTCTTCCCCCCCCCTCTCTCCCTGTATATATATATATACGCATATATGTAAACTAACATCAAAAGTAATAATCTAAAAGCAATATTAAACATCACATACCAAGGAATCCTTTCTTTATAATTTTTGCTTCCGTTGTTTGTCTCTTTTTTTAATAATCAACACAGGAGCTCTCAAAATACTACAGGTCACGCATGATTATTGACCAATAGCCATATTTTCTCTTTAAAATACTGAATGCAAATCTAAACATGCTAATGTATTTCATGTCAAAAATGTTGCATTGAGTATATTTAGAGCAAATTTCTTTAATGAAATCGTTGTTGAGTAATGGTTAATTTTATTAGTTTTAGCATATTTATTTTCGATGGTTATAGTAAATGTCTATCTTCAACTTAAAACGTCCAAGCATACGGCCTCGCTCATTCGATCGTACCCCTCCACTGTTATTTCCTATTTCTCCATTACAGATATAATTATTTTCAGTTTATCTATTCAGTGTCTTAAATTCTAGATTATTCTTCGCCGCTGGAGCTCTGTCAGGAAACAAGTCGTTCTGAATGGATCAGCAACACTGAGAGAATGCAAGAACGGATGAGACTAAATCGTTCTGACATTAGTGGTCATATTAATTTTATGTATTTCTCACCTGTTCATTCAAGTATAAACGTTTCTGAGATAATCTCGTGACGTACTATTCGATAAATGCGTTCAACCATTTATTGACCACATAGAGAGAAAGAGACGGAGAGAATGAGGGAGAGAGAGAGAGAGAGAGAGAGAGAGAGAGAGAGAGAGAGAATGAAGAAGAGAGAACGAGAGAGAGTCGGCCGTTGGCAAACTGGAATTATTTGAGTCATAAATATATCTCACTACTTCGTCTCACTGCTTATTTAAAGCACAGGTTGGCCGCTTATCTGGATTGGGCATACACACTCACACGTGTGAATGTCTAGTTCACTCTCCATATGTGTGTTTGTGTGTGTGTGTGTGTGTGTGTATGCATATACGTATAACTACATTCATAAGCACACACACATACATATACACTGCACGTTCCACATGCAGGCATACATATATATATGCATGCGTGCATATATATATAAACATATACACATATACATACATGTGTGTGCGTGCGTGTGTATGTGCGTGCGTGTGTATGTGCGTACGTGTGTGTGTGTGTGTGTGTGTGTGTGTGTGCGTGCGTATGTATGCGCGCGCGCGTGTGTTTGTGTATGCATACACCAATCATATAGACCTGCCACACAGCCGGTCACAAATAGGTACAAGGTGCATTCCAGAAGTTTTCAACCTTTTTTAGGTGATGCAGTTATAACTGCTCTGGATTATTGTGATTTTAGTACATCATTATTATATATCTAATAAGCTGACTTACAAACATTTGTTATTCCGGATTGAAGGTGATAGCTGTTACTATACTAAGAATACACCCTACTAAACACTGCTTCTCATAGCAGACTCGTTTGCAGAAGGCAACCGAGACGTGAAGACAATTTGGAGGCTTACTATGCAATAAGGTTTTCCATTAACTGGGCGAAAACGATATAGAAACTTATTAGATGCTCCAGACTGCTTAAGGATTTACTTATATGAGCTAAGCATCTGTTTTTCACTGATACAAGAGGCTAGGCAAAGCAAGTCTACAGGAAAGCTCATGATGATCCTATTTTTCGATAACAGGGAGTCATCTACATTCATTTGGTTCACTCTGACTAGATGATAAATAAAGTGTACTTTGTGGAGGTCTTGAGGGAGTTCAGAAAGATATTTCGTCGCAAAAGATCATAGCACCAGTACTGGACAATGCTCTGATCCACAGTTTCATCCTGGCAACCAACTACTTGACATAGATGGGCTTCAGAACCGTCCATCAATCTCCCTGCAGTTCAGGCCTTGCTCTGTGTGACTTTTGATTCTTTCCCAAGCGGAAGGCGGCCGTGTGATAAGGATCCAAGACGTCTTCACTTTGAAGGACTTCTATGGGGCCTTCACGAAGTGGCTGGAGTGCCACAGCAGGTACACTGAAGTCAGAGGATCCTATATTGATGGAGATTAGATTGTTGTACTTCTTTGAAATTAATTAATGTCACTCCTGGGAAAGTCTCAGAGCTTTTGGAATGCACCTTGTAATTGCCTCCCCCGCTTCAAAAAATGGTAATTTAACTCATAGTCATTATGATGCTCTGCTACGTCTTTAAGATACTTCAATGCATTTCCTTCTAGCATATCAAATCAACTATGTACAAACGGCGGTTACTGGAGCAAATTAACCTCTAACGCTTTATTAATCCACTAATTAAAGAAGCTAAATATACACAACACAGTGTTTTATGGATCCTATACAAAAATATACAATTGCACAAATAAAACATGTGTATAAAAGGAAATCTATGTCATTATGTGCAACTGTTTGTGCAAGAGCATGTAAAGAAATATGTAGGTGGTTGTACGTGTGCATAAATGTATATGTAGAATGCATTTATGTATACATATATACGTACATTTATAAACACACACACAAACACACACACAAACACACACACATACATATACATATACATATACATATATACATGTATTTCCCTATATAAGTGTATGTGTGTGAGTGCGTTTGTGTGTTTGTCTGTGTGAAGCAATTGAAGTTGACACGTGGTGTGCATGGATATATTGGGAATAAGTTCACATAACGTTTGATTTGCGTTTGTTCAAGCTCGCTGTGCAAATAGACCCTGTGGCTTAGCCACTGGGACTTCCCTTGTCTTTCTCTTCCTTCCTCTCTCTCTCACTCCCTCTCTCTCTCACTCTCTCACTCTCTCTCACTCTCTCTCTCTCTCTCTCTCTCTCACTCTCTCTCTCTCTGCTAATACAAAGAAGAAGAAGAAGAAGAAGAAGAAGAAGAAGAAGAAGAAGAAGAAGATTTAACTGGAAGCTTTAACTACTTACCTCGACTGGCATAACGGCCGTCCGTGTTTGTTTTCGTTTGGTTTGTTGTATGTCTCCACTGTCCTGATTTTGTTACCAACTTTGAGCATCCGCAGATCCCAAATTTTATTTTGGTTCGCGGAAGCAACTCTTTTCGAAGCCTCATATTGTCGTTAAATGCTCGAAATGAGGAGTAGATGGACAGCCGACAACTGATGAAGTGTCGTTCTTTATGTTGCTTGTCTTGTTTTCCATTTATTTCTCTCGTTGATTTGTATTTAATGTTGCTTACGTTTTGTGACGTCCTGTACCCATATATGCATATATATATATATATATATATATATATATATATATATAGCTTTGATCTGTGCTGCCCAAGAGCAAGCACTAAGAACAAACTACATAAAATACAGAATAGACAACACAGCAGAAAATGACAAGTGCAGAATCTGTGGACAAAACGGTGAAACCGTGTGGCATATTACCAGCCAATATACGCCACCAGCCCAGAAGGAATATAAGAAACACCACGACAATATAGCCAGGCTTGTCCATTGGACACTTTGCAGCAAGTATGGACTTGACAGAGCAAAAAATCTGAAGGCATCGTCGAAAATAGAAATGCAAAGATCCTATGGGATTTTATGATTCAGTGCAACCATGAGATGGAGAATAGGAAGCCAGACATAGACTTAATTGAGAAAGAAAACAAACTATGCTAGATCATGCCCAGCTGACAAGAAGGTATACGATAAGGAAGAAAGAAAATTCGACAGATGTGACAGGTTAGCTTGGGAAGTTAAGCAGTTGTGATCGATGAAAAAGGTAGCAGTAGTACTAATAATTGTCGGAGCCCTGGGAACAGTGAGCAAAAATCTCGAGAAGTACGTGGAACACATAGGGTCTGCAATAAGGGTGGAGCACTTGCAGAAAACAGCACTGCTTGGAACCGCTCGAATACTCCGGAAGGTGCTCGAAAAATAATAGGTGTTACCTTAGTTCACTGGTAGTGAATAACTGACACTGTAGTACATCTCGAGCGTTCGAAGCAGTGCAAAGGCAATAATAATAATAATAATAATAATAATAATAATAATAATAATAATGATAATAATAATAATAATAATAATAATAATAATAATAATAATAATAATAATACCAACACCAACACCACCACCACCACCACCAATGCTACCACTACTGCTTTTACTGCTGCTCTCGCTCATTCTACTTTTGATGCTATTGCTCCTGTTGTTGATGTTGCTGTTGTAGCAGCTACTGTTGTTGCTGCTACTAGTGCTACTACTAACACTGCTACTGTTGCTACTACTACTACTATTTTTATTTCTGATTACTATTACTATAGCTACTGCTCTATGTTCTACTAATGATAGTCCTGCTCTTCCTTATGGTGATGAATTACACCATTCAGAAATATCTACATAGAGTTAGTTGGAATCTTTACGGGACCAAAAGAACCTGCAAAAATATCAACTAAATACCTGTCAAATGTACCATTATCGTCTGAAAAACAGAATATCTAGACAATATTGGGTATTGCTTTTTGAACAATATCAAGAGAAGACTGGATAATTCTGAGTATCTAGAGAACTTTGGCTAAGGCAGTCCTTGTTATACTATGTTTAAAAAGATGATAGGGTGGTCATAGATAGACTGCCTTTAATCACAGATGTGAAAAAGACGTACGGATCTGAGGTTTAAAAAAAAACATAACTCGATCCGCTGAAAGGACTGGTTATAAATGTCAGCAATTTCTTCTTCCAATAACATAGGAACTAGAACAATGCTTTAAACAGAACCAAAACAATTCTTATCGCAGACTACCACTGCTTTTATTGGATTCTAGCATTTCATTACTCACAGTTATCTGGATCGGTCGTTGACTGACAAGAGTCTTCTGCGCAGATATAGTCCAATAACGCAGACTATCTGAACAATATCGATTATCTGCTGCACGAGCGTTCGAACCCTGATAAACTTAACACGTGCATAAATGTAACAAATCTCCGGATAGTTAGAAGTTATGCCTCGACTGGGAGATTTCAATGAAGCATAGACGACAATCAAGAATTCCAATGAACTATGCCTTTTGTTTACTTACCAAATAGACAAACACATTAAGCTGCTGTTTATTGGTGACATTTAAAAACAATAACCTCATTCAGACTATGCTATTGCTCTTGGTGTTGTTCTTCTTCTTCTACTACTACTACTGCTGCTGCTGCTGCTGCTGTCGCTGTAACTACTACTACTATTACTACTACTACTTTAATCCTGCCTCTCTCCTGAATACACTTATACCTATTTACTAGTGTGTATGTGTGTGTGTGTGTGTGTGTGTGTGTGTGTGTGTGTGCGTGTGCGTATGCGTGCATACGTGCGTGTGTACGAGGTGTCCTTGTATGAGTGTTTGTGCGTTCTTTGAGTGCGTGTCGGCACGTGTGTGTTCGAACTAATTTCTAATTTTCTTAATAAAGTGTCTTTAATAATTGATGGCTGTGTCTGTTTTTTTATAGAGTTCAAAAGAGCAACAGATTAAATTATTGTCATACATGCATACATGTATGTGTATGTATGCGCGTGCGTATTTGTGCGTGTATATGTGAATATATATATGTGTGTGTGTGCATATGTGTAAGTGATTAGCGTATGGCTAGTGCATGTCCATATTTTATCAGCATCATCATCATCTATCTTATTTCTTTATTGCCCGTATGGGGCTAAACATAGAAGGGCGAAACAAGGACAGACAAAGGGATTAAGTCGATTACATCGACCCCAGTGCGTAGCTGGTACTTAATTTATCGACCCCGAAAGGATGAAAGGCAAAGTCGACCTCGGCGGAATTTGAACTCAGAACGTAACGGCAGACGAAATACCGCTAAGCATTTCGCCCGGCGTGCTAGCGATTCAGCCAGCTTGCTGCCTTTATTTATGTATCTATCTATCTATCTATCTACCTATCTATCTCTCTCTCTCTCTCTCTCTCTCTCTATATATATATATATATATATATATATATATATATATATATATATATATATATATATATATATATATATACACATATACACGCACACACACATACAGACACAGATGTATATAGCTATATATGTATGAACGTATGTATGTATGTGTGTGCGTATATATATATATATATATATATTAATAGTAATGGTAAGACAACAAAAGAACGAATGAGACCTCGATATTATGTAATTGATTGCCTCGATAACTGACGAGGTGTCGGAGCAGTTTTCCGCCCCGACATCCGAAACTCGGAGTCTTATTATGGCGACCGAATAATTGTCACATATTATATTACAGATATATATATATATATATATATATATATATATATATATATATATATATATATATATATATATATATACATGCATACATACATACATACATACATACATGCACTCGTGTGTGTGTGTAGTAAAGTCACTACACACCGGTCCATTGTTGTGTCCAAAGACATGGCCTTAAAATTTAATACTTCGGAATCCAATACACCTGCCTATAAATAGTTACCATGGCTAAGAAGTGTCCATCTGTTTATATAAAAATATCATGTGAATGTCCAATCTAATTACCTGCAAATACGTATCATTTACAAAGCTATGGTGTGTGTATGTGTTATGGAAATAGTCATTAATTTCTTGTTGTAAAGTCCACTTTGCGGTAATTACATTTCGTGTGCATATATATAGTGACTTTGCTGTAAATATGTTCTCCATACAGTTCGGATTCTTCTAAATAAATCTCATGCTTAAGTACTGTCCATCAAGTTATGTGTGCAAGTTGAAGGAAAAGAGTCCAAGCAGCTTCAAATATATATATATATATATATATATATATATATATATATATATATATATATATATATATATATATATATATATATATATATATATATGTATGTATGTATGTATGTCTTGGTGATATTAGAAGTCAGCTAAGAGTAAATAAATACATTGCGTAGAGGAATATGATATGTAGTGGTGAAGGAGAAACAAGCGAAGTAGCCTTTATGAAGCGTCATCAATAGACTCGATTAAGATGTATGTATATATAGTTATGATGAAATAGTGGAACTGTTCGATAATACGCAGACGTTGTTAGGCACAGTGTGTTTTGCTATAAGTTAGCATCATTGAAAAATTGCAGAACATCTAGCTGATCATCTAGATGCGATAAAGAGGATACAGTCTACTTGGCTGCAAATATTTTATACGAGCGGTCCCTGAAATGTTCCTGGCTTTGAGTAAAAGAAAATACAGGAGGATCAGTTAATTATGATTTTATTCAACATATTCTCCTCTCAGATTCACACACTTATTGCAGTTTTTCTAAGCCATGTAAAAAAAACTCGGAAGGTTTGGGCCTCCAACCAGGCCTTTCGCGATACCCTTAAAGCCAAGAACTTTTCAGCATCCGCTGGCACAAATATGTAATAAAGCCACCATAAACAAGAAACCCTTATACAAGTATCAATATCATTATTATTATTACTATTATTATCATTATCATTATTTTGTAACCTTGCAGATACTAGAGAGATAGAATCGAATAAATAAGCTGAGAAACAAATAATTCCGCTTGATATCTTGGTTGCAGTTGGTACCAGGAGGATAATTTCACAGAATAGTAGTCAGAACAAAGTCACGGAATAAAGTTAGTTGTATTATAAAAATAATGTACACTAAGATGTCGCTAGGCAAGAGTCAGACCTCTCCCGAGGAAAAGACAGAAGTTCACTTTCTACTTTCTTTTAATAAGTTTTCAGATTATTGTTCAATGATTGTACGTGGACTAGTCTGGTGACGTTAAACGTGGACTAGTTGACGTTGGAGTCGGGGGAAAGGCAGCGTATCCATTTCAGCTGGTTCACAATCTCTTTAACTAGAATACTAGATCTTAACACACTTAACAGAATTAGAGTCTCTATGACGAGAAATCAGGCAATGTCAATACAGGGTATAATATAAACCGAGAACCTCTATATTTAACTCTACAAGAACTAGAAATTCAATGAAGGAAAACTTAGAAGCCCGAAGACACAAAATATGAAAAAATTTAGTCAATACGCAAACTTGTAAGAAGCGACCACTGCGGAAGTACAGTCCATATTAGCTGTAATAGGTGACGTGGCAGGTACCCCTTAATGACATACTCAACGCAATATAGTTACCCGGCTACTCATCTATCAATGAACAATGACAATCATTACCTAAAGAATATATATATATATACATACATATTACTTGTATAGTTTTAATTATAGCTATACTATACATGTATAAGTTAATACAAAACATACTAAATTTTACAACACAGCTCCAACTGCACAACATCTCTCTCTCTCTCTCTCTCTCTCTCTCTCTCTCTCTTCATATGTATATATATATATATATATATATATATATATATATATATATATATATATATATACATATGTATATATATATACATGCAATCAAGCAATATGCATGGTGCTTACTGAAACGCATCTAACACCTAATATAGCAGATGCGGAGATAAACATACCAGAGTATGCCGTGCTCCGAACAGACAGGAGGGATAGAAGTCATGGAGGAGTTGCAATGTACATCCGAGAGGATGTCACACCCCTACTACTCCTATCACACTCAAACTCTATCTGTGATACTTTAATAGTACACATAAAACAGATTGATGTAGTTGTATACTCAACATACCGTGCACCAAATACCGCAAAGCAGGAGGGTAAATTTGAGGACAGCCCCAGACGCATAGAAGAGGTCTTGACAAATCTGGACCAACACATCAATATACTTTTCCTAGGCGACTTTAACCTCCCAAATGTTAAATGACCTGATGGTCACATCCTCTCTGGGATGTCACTGCATGCACAAAGCCAGGCAAAGTCTTTGTTAGAACTATCCCACATGCTGTTCATGGAACAAGTGATACTCCAACCAACCAGAGGAAACAATATTTTAGATCTCTGCTTCACAAACAATGTGAGCCTAATCCATAATGTGAAAATAACGCCCACATCTCTCTCAGATCATAACATTATAGAATTAACTATGTATGGTCCTAGGCAACCCAATGACACCCACCCCACCAGGAGGACTCAAGCAATATCCAACCTGAATTTCCACAGAGCGGTTTGGAAGTCATTTCGCAGAGAGATTCGAAATCAAAACTGGCATGACAGCCTTTCTATACAAGACAATGACCTCAAACTAAGTCATTTTATGTCAACTATACAAGACATATGTACCAAATACGTGCCATATAGAAAGACCAGCAAACATGCCAATAGAATTCCTAGAGACAGGAAAATCCTTATGAGACACAGAACAAAGGTCTCAAACCAGTTAAATACAGAACTGGGGGATAGGAAAAGGGCTAAATTAAAACTAACACTGTTAGAAATAGAAAACAAGATTAAACTCTCCCATGAAAAGGAGAGAGCAGAGAAGGAGAAGAGAGCAGTAGAAAGCATAAAAACAAACCCCAAGGTTTTCTATAGATTTGCAAAAGAGACTGCTACGGTACAGTATAAGATAGGACCCCTATTCCTGCCTAATGGCTCATTGACTGCGGATCCCACATGAATAAGTGAAGTGCTCAGTGCACAATTCAAGAGTGTTTTCACTTCTCCTCTGAGTCACATGCAGATAAAGAACCCAGCTGATTTCTTTGACAATAGCACTCAGCAGAAAAAGACTGCATCCATTACCTACATTGACATTGAAGAGGAAGATGTAATAGCTGCCATAAATGAAATGAGCTTAAATTCGGCAACTGGCCCCGATGATTTCCCGGCTGTCCTCTTAAAGTCGTGTAAACAAGAATTAGCAGGACCACTCTTCCAGAGTTTCCTTGCAAATGGTAAACTTCCCAAAAAGCTGAAGGAAGGCACCATATGTCCTATCCATAAAGGCGGAAGCAGAGCAGAGGCTGGGAACTACAGGCCCATCTCTCTGACTTCACATATTAGCAAAGTCATGGAACGAATTGTCAGAAAGAGATTGATTGCGTTCCTAGAAGAAAATGACTTGCTGAATGAGACCCAGCATGGTTTCCGTCCAGGTAGAAGCTGCCTCACGCAGCTCCTGCAACATTATGACTGGGTCCTGAAGCAGCTACTTGACCATTCAAATGTTGATGTGATATATCTCGACTTTGCAAAAGCCTTTGACAAAGTTGATCATGGCTTGATATGTCACAAGCTGTGAAACCTTGGCATAACTGGTAAATTAGGAGAATGGCTGCATGACTTCCTGAATGGTAGAAGTCAGACAGTTGCAGCCAATGGAGAACTATCTAGGGAAACATAAATATTGAGCGGTGTTCCGCAAGGAACTGTCCTGGGGCCACTACTGTTCATAGTGGCCCTTCTGGACATGCCCACGGTCACTCGGAGAGCCACTGTCACTAGCTACGCTGATGACACAAAACTATCTCAGGCAATAAAGAATCCTGATGATATTGTAAGCCTACAGAATGACCTAAATGCAATATATGAGTGGGCAGAGCAAAACAATATGCAGTTCAATGCGGGAAAATTTCAAGTACTGCGCTACAAGGCCACAAGTGCCTCCCAACTGGCATACACAGGACCTCGAGGTACTGCAATCCCAGAACCACAAGCCGTGAGAGACCTGGGCATCAACATGTGTAGTGATGCATCATTTCACATGCACATTGTCAAGTTGACAGCAAAGTGCAGACAGCTGGCGGGGTGGATACTGAGGACATTCCGTACAAGGGATCAAAAAGTCATGTTGACTCTATGGAAGACATTTGTCCTGAGCCGCCTAGACTATTGCTCTCAGTTGTGGTCACCACACAGTGCCAAACGGACAGCAGAACTCGAGGCAATTCAGAGGCACTATACAAAAAAGATCTCCACAGTCCAGCAGATGGACTACAGGGAGCGACTGCAGGCACTAGGTCTCTACTCCCTGGAACGCAGGCGGGAAAGATATGTAATAATATACATATGGAAAATACTGGAAGGACTGGTGCCGAACTTTGGCATCAAGTACTACAGGAATGCCCGCACGGGTCGCCACTGCATGTGCCAAAGGTGTCGTCCACTGCATCTCACATAAAAACAAGATACTGCAGCAGCCTCGGTTTCAGAGGACCTCAGCTCTTCAATGCCCTGCCAAAACATTTGAGAGACCTGCAAGACACGGACGTGGAGGTCTTCAAGACAAAACTCGACGCTTTCCTCTCCACGATACCAGACGAACCAATGGCTCGAAATGAGACACAGTTTAGGGCAGCGATGTCAAATTCTCTTATACACCAGATGTGCCATCAAAACTCTTGATTGGACTATATCAGGTGCAGGAGAAGAGCCATGCAAGGAACGTGAAGAGAGCAGAGCATAAAGACAGAAAATCACTGTGGTGCTCCAGCATGACCACAGCCACTTGACTGAAACCCATAAATAAATAAATATATATATACATACATACATACATACACACACACACACACATATATATATATATATATATATATATATATATATATATATATATATATATATATATATATATATATATATATATATATAACAGAGGTCTGACGTATTGAATTTATAAATCTAGGTTTATAAACGCATAATTAACTATAGAATATATATATATATATATATATATATATATATATATATATAACAGAGGTCTGACGTATTGAATTTATAAATCTAGGTTTATAAACGCATAATTAACTATAGAATATATATATATATATATATATATATATATATATATATATATATATAACATAACTGTAAATATTCTGCATATTACTAACTTTACTACACATATAACTACACCACTTAAAACTTACTATACAATATATCACTAACTGTATAACCACTCAAACTACACAAGTTACAACCATTCTATACGATCTATATTAATATCCACCATACATCTAACTATATTAAAATATCTTCAGTTACAAAAACCATAACCAACTATACAATTCATAACTAACTAGTTGTTTAAACAACTCTGTGAACAGTGTAGCGTCACATAGTAACTTTCAATAAAATCACTTACAGATTGACTATGCAGAACATGATATTAATAATTAACATGGATAGTCACTAGAATTGGTATACTTGGCTAATGATGCTTTGTGACGCCAACAGTTGTATTGGAAATAAATATTGAGCTGAAGCGTAATATGTATATTGGTTGTGAGATAAGATATAGTGAAGAATATAACATTCTAGGCAGCACTTTTCATTGATGATGGTAGGTCTGTTAATATTTCTACGTACAGAACTTTCTCTTACACTATCTCCTCTTTCTCTCTCTTTCACAGACTTTGTGTATATGCGTGCGTGTGTGTGTCTATGTATATGTGTTTGTATGTATATATATATATATATATATATATATATATGTCCATATGTATGTGAATATGTATATATATATAATATTGATATATGTGTATACATACGCATATAGATAGATATAGATAGATGTGTAAATATGAACGCGAGTATATGTCTATAATTATGTGTATACTTGCATATACACCTATATGTGTATGTATGTATGTATGTAGAAAGTTCCTGGCTTTGGGTAAAAGAAGATACAGGAGGATTGGTTAATTATTATTTTATTCCCCCTTTCACACGCATATTGCAGCGGTCCTTTAATTCTTCTAAGCCCTGTAATAAAGGTCGGAAAGTCAGGCCCCAAACCTGGCCTTTCGCGATAATAAAGCCAAGAATTTTTCAGCACTCCCTCGTATGTACACAAGACGAATTGACACAGTTATTATAGCGTCTGATAGAATATCCCGAGGTATTTGTTCCAATTCTCTGCACGTTGAGCTCAAATCTTTCCGAGATCAACTCATTTCGGAGCTGATTAAAAAAGTACGAATAGAGAGCAGTGGATTGCCGAAACTGTTAGATCATCGGACAGGATATCTAGCGACATCTGTTCCGTTTCTTTACGTTCTGATAGTAACGCTTGTGATGACACAGAGTGAAAACAAACATGGCGACCCACTGTTCGATACAGAGATAGTCATCTACAACAGATGACTTCCTTGAAAAATAAAGCAAGTGACCTTACTTCCAACCGGACACGATCTCCGTGCAATTACGCAACTGACTTTCAATACCATTATTTGGGGTGGGGAAAAGGCTGAAGAGGTCAGTCTCCTGCGTGTGGAATAAAGTAAAGCGTTTTGGATAGAACTTTGGAACAGGCCAGTGAGACATAACGAAAATACAGAGTGGTTAACACAGCTGGAGAGACAGCTTGCTAATGTGCTGAAACAGCAGGACGACAGAATTGATCTGTACTCAGTGAGACTGAAAACTTTTACAGAGTTGCATGAAAGGATCGCAACGAATCATGATGAATGCTTGCAGCAGAGACACGTACTTATTTGGCTGACAAGTAGACGAACGATGTGTTTTAAGAATCCTATGAGAGTTAAACTGGTGTCAACTTTTCGACCAATGACCTGTTTGCGACTTATATGGAAGCTTATGACCAGTGTCTTGGTGGAAAAGTTGTGCCATCATCTGGAAAGTATTAATTTACTTCCAGCAGAACAGGAAGGGTGCAGAAGGTAAGGTAAGGTAGAGTGACTGAAGTCTAACTGTATTCTGGTAAAAATGGCAGCAGAAATTGTACCGCAGAATGTTAGGATTGAATGTGGCATGGTTCGGACTATAACGAAATCGTATGACATGATGCCGCACATTTGGATAAATAAAACAATGAGAATATTTGGAATGGCAGAAAATATGGCGAAACTGGTCATTAGTAACAGGTAGCATTGGCGTACAGACTTGATTGAAAGAAAGCAAAAATTTGAGGAGCTGAACGTCAGACGTGGTATATTCGAATGTGATGTTTTATCTTCATTGGCGTATATATTGGTCATGATACTACGGAAGGTCAAAATAGCTTATGATTTGGGAAAAGGCTATGATCAGATTAATCATCTCCTATTCATAGATGATTTAAAGTTTTACGTGATAAACTAGAAGCAGATGCCAAGTCTTGTACATACATACTGTTCGCATTTTCTCATATGATGTAGAAGAAATGGAAATTCTGGTTTTAAAAGTACATTATCTTGATAATGAAACGAAGGAGTTCTGAAAGAAGCCAGAGAATTGGAATGCCAAATGAGCAAACTATGAATTCGATTGAGAAAGGAAAACAGTATATATATTTGTGGCTACTGGAGGCGGATAAAATAAAGCATGAAGAGATGAAGCAAAATGTAAGGAGGGAATATACAAGGAGAGTGAGGAATAAATAACAATCAAGATTGAATTCAAGAAATATTATTGAAGCAGCTAATTCAAGTGCTCTGCTATTTATCAGATGTGGAGTTCGAATTGTGGGTCAGACAAAAAGTGAAATGCAGAAACTCATGAGAAAAAGTAAAGTGTTGTTCAATATACATATTGAGCTCACCACCTGAAATCTGATATTAATTGGTTGTGCTTGAAGAGAGATCAGGGCGGAAGAAGATTAATTGGTGTGGAAGAGTGTGACATGATGAAACGAAGCAGCTTACTTGATCATTTGCAGAACACCGAGAAATTACAAAAGGCAATGAGTAAGAATATGTGATAAAGACTGGAAAGGGTGAAAAGAATAAAAATGGAATTGAAAGACAGCACGTTGAACAAATTGAAGATTAAGTTTTGCATGGTCAGTTTTGGAAAGCCTCTGGTGTCAGCAAAATAGAGAGCATGTGGAATTTGAGAGGAAATGATGTCATACGTTGTTGCAGAATGCTCAAGTTGGTCCAGGGAGAATTTAAGGCATGGAGACATGATCAAGTTGTGAAGGTTTTAGTCTAGAAGTTTCGTAAGAAATATGGTTTTGAAGCAGGAAGTACATGGTACAACCATCGAGCATTTGAGTCGGAGACATGCACTTTGCAAGAAATGGAAGCAAAATTGAAAGAAGAGAGTAATGATAATGATAATAATCCCTTATATAGGCATAAGTTCAGAAATTTGATGGAGGGGGAATTATTGATTCTGTCGTCTCCTCTACGACAAGGAAACAACGATATATGAAACAACAAACACCACCACCACCATCACCATCACTACCGCCACCACCCAAAAGCAACAACCCCATGAGCACATGTGTAGCCACATCATAACCACGATTACTACAACAGTAATAATAACATCTTTCTCCAAATGCTTTATTTATTACTTTTTAATAACTGACATTAACTATATGCCATTTTAAGCTAAATATTTTCAATATTACCGTACAACAAAAACAGATTATCATATATATATATATATATATATATATATATATATATATATATATATATATATATATATATATATATATATATATATATATATATATATATATATATATACATATATATATATATATATATATATATATATATATATATATATATATATATATATATGTATGTATATAAATCACTTCTTATCTGCAATTCACATCCTAACTATATATTACACGACATTGTTACCATAGCAAACAATAAGCAATAACATGACACACTACATCTTATCTACAGCACACATCATGTCATAATTACAGCACACATAATATCCACATCACATCATAAATACGTCATCCGTCCATAATCAATATAACACACACACGACATAGCTACAGTTCACATAAATACAGAACTCGTCACATCATAACTACAGCGCATATCATATAACTACAGCACATCCCACATCATACAACCGACCACATCATAACTGTAGAAAGGATTATTATTATTATTATTATTATTGTTGTTCAGTAGTTTTATTTTTATAACGTGCTTTCACTTCACTACCGAGCGCAGCTCTGTGCGCCTTGGGTATGTGCTGTGGTTTGCTGTGGTGCTCTTATGTTTACTGTATTGAAAGTGTTTTGCGTAGAATGTGTGCAGTATACCCAGTAGTGCAATTTTCTGTATGTTATATATATTTGTAAGTCCTGGTGTTTTTGTTATGTATTTGTCTGAATATTTTATTATACCTAAGGCACCTACTATGATAGGAATTGTTTCTGTTTTTAGACTCCACATTCGAGTTATCTCTATTTCCAGGTCTTTGTATTTTGAAAGTTTTTCCATTTCTTTTAGAGAAACGTTGTGATCTGCTGGTATTGATACATCAATTAGAAAGCATGATCTTTGACAACTATATCTGGTCTATTATTATTATTATTATTATTATTATTATTATTATTATGTTGTTGTTGTTGTTGTTGTTGTTGTTGTTGTTGCTGTTTTTTCTTCTTTCTTCAAATTTTCTTCCATTTCTTGTCGAGTGTTTTCCGTACACCTAGGGCAGAGAAGCTCATTGTATGCATTCCCAGTTTACACGCAAATTCACAGGTAAAATATGTATTAAAAAAAAATTAATAAATACATAAATTCATGAATGGATGTTGTTTTCACACCCATAATGCTCTTCTCAGTACATGAGTCGTTCTAGTTAACACGATTTTTTGCACTTCCTGTAGGGATGGTAAGTCTGGTATCATTTTCAAATAGGTATCAGTACCTTTTTTTTTTATCATTCCTAGAGATCCTACAATCACTGGTACGGTAGTCGCCTTGAGGTGCCACATTTTTTCAATTTCTATTAGCAAGTCTTTATATTTACTGATCTTGTCAAATTCTTTCGCCGCTATTTTATGATAGCAAGGAATACTCATGTCAATTAATAAACACTTCTTTGTCTGATCTTTTTATAATAATATCCAGTTTATTAGCTTTTACAGTTTTGTCGCTATGTACGGGGAAGTCCCAGACAATCGACACATTTTCTCCCTCAGTCACAGCTTCAAGATGTGTTTATACCATTTGTCAGCTGTTTTGATTTTATAATACCTACATACTGTCCAGTGTAAATACTGGCCGACTCTTTCATGTCATGCTCTGTCATGTCTTGCTTATTCTACAGGTGCTAAGACTCTACACTCTGAGATTAGGTGGTCTATAGTTTCAATTTCATCGTTACAGAATCGGCATTTTGGGTCAGCTCCATTTTTTATCACATTGGCTTGGTAGTTCCGGGTTAATAAGCTTTGGTCTTGAGCAGCTAATATAAAACCTTCACTCTCTGCTTTTAGCCCTTATTATTATTATTATGAAGGCGGAATCGTTTGAGCATCTGGACAGAACTGTATGCGCACACATTCAAGTGTAAAACATTAAAGAATACTAATTACACAGATGTGTTGTCTGTTTGACGGAGGTGGTGGAATAATATAATTCTTTGTTTTATTCTACTTCTTTCGGCCATTTCAAAGTGGCAATTAAAACAGAAACCAGCAATTTTATCTAAACTCACACATGGAGAACTAACGGGATTAATCTTATACCGAGAGAATATTTTAGAAACAACTTCCTAATTATAACAGCTGGTATTAATCACGGCCTCTTCTAACCAGACATCGACAATACAAATTGTCCAATATTAGTTTGATACTTAATTTCCCTCTCACAACTCACAAACGCGTATGTGTGTGTATATATATATATATATATATATATATATATATATATATATATATACACGTAAATATCGAACAATAAAACTGAGTGCTTAGTACTACATTGGTGGATGAAAATTCTTTATTTGTATTTCAAGGCTACCATTGGCTTCATGTTTAGAAAATATCTCAACTTGCTATTAAATCGTTATTTGCACTGTGAACAAGGAGATCTGAAATGATGATTGCATATTTATTTTTCATACGTTCCAGAAGATTAGATCGCATATAGGCAGTAATGAAGCGAGTGTGTTATGAACACAATATCATCATAAAAACAAGTTCTACCCCCGTGACGTACAAAATAGCGATTAGCATATTTGCGTTTAACTCTGCCGGAAGGTATCAAAAGTAAATATGAAAGTCATCGTTTACACACAGACACACAGACACAGACACACACACGCACGCACACACACACACACACACACACACACACACGCACGCACACACACACACACACACACACACACACACACACACACACACACACAAACACACACATATTTATATATAGATATATATAGCTAGATATGCGTATGTGAACGTAGCTTCAATGAAATTTTAAAATACCTTAAGAAAATATTTTAATACTTGATGTTTTCTTTATTTCACTACTGATTCTATCTGTGATAATGTTGCTCTTGACAACTGTTTTATTGTAATAGAATCAATTTCGATTATCAAATTGGGAAATTCTGGGGAAAAACTAATAAATAAAGTAAACATCTTGTGTTAATTTTTTATAAATATGTCAAATTGAATTTTCGAATACTGGTTTTATTTATTTATTCTTTCAAACGATTCAAAATCTGATGTATTTTTCTGATATTTTTCTATTCATTTTGTATTTTTCTTCTTTGTGGGGAGGTTAAATCTCTAAGAAATACAAGCAAAGAGTACATTACTGTGTTAATTGCAGGGGTGGCAGGGTATGAAAGAAATAAAAGAAAAAATAAGTGAAAAAAAGAAAGATTACGAAAATTAGTTGAGGCAAAGAAAAAGCAAATGAAGAGACAAATCGACAAAAAAAATAAGAGTTTTATTTTTTTCAGATTTTCTATTTTTTTTTTTCAATTTATATATTTATTTGTTCGTTTTTCTTTGTTGTCTTTTTCTTTCAATTCAAACTTGTGAAATTGAATTTTAATGTTTTTGAAACATATTACAAGAAACAAAAGTAAAACAAGTCTCCTCCCACTTGTACTCCACAAAATAAAATTAGTTCGGTAACCAAAAACAATGAAAGAAAAATACAATTAAGCAGTTAGTAATTGTGTATGCCACAAGTTGGTCTTATAGTGGTAGTAAGATGTCGACCAAGAGGATAACAGTATTATAACTCACGGCGCATAAAAGTGCCTTCTCTTCAGTTATTGAGAGGCGTAGGAAATTTTACATTTCGGGCTATTGCACTTCGTCATATTGCAAAACAAAAGAGAGACAATGAGAAAGAAAGAAAGAAAGAAAGAAAGAAAGAAACAAACAAACAAACAAACAAACAAACAAACAAAGTAAGAAAAAAAGAAAGAAAGAGAATGCGTGTGTGAGAGAAAATGCTGTATGATTTGGATTGTGGGCAATTAAAATGCTCATATGCTACGTTGTGCGTTTAAACATGTTGCAAGTGTTTCGTTCATTTTCTCGAATAAAACGTTATTTCATCTAGCTGTTAACAGTAATAGATATTTTATTGGATACGGAATATTGCGATAAATGATAGATTGTCGTACAACCTAGGATATGAGCTATGGGCATTGTTATTATGAATTGTTACATTGTGATTGCACAGATGTTTTTTTTTAACAATGTTCTATCAATTAGGTTTGCTTTATTTCAAAGATTAAAAATTCCAATAACCTTTGATTTCAGCGTCTTCGATCTCGTTCCCAGACAATT
Organism: Octopus bimaculoides; assembly: GCF_046866305.1. NCBI lineage: Eukaryota > Metazoa > Mollusca > Cephalopoda > Octopoda > Octopodidae > Octopus > Octopus bimaculoides. The sequence goes on along the minus strand of NC_142935.1, from coordinate 43,473,149 downwards.
CCACTTCACGTTCATTCAGCATATTTTTTAATGTTACAAGGCAGTCTCTGATATTTTTCAAGGCAGCCTCTGATATTATAGCTTAACATCTTCTTCTACGCTCGAGGGGTATAAATGATATTTTCTGTGGAAATATTATTATTTTAGATATCGAGTTTTATTATACATTTCAGTTTTGCAAACTGGCGAAGATTTTCAAGAATCAGACCAGGTTACGACAAGTAACTTCGTTTGATTCATGCACGCACGCACATATACATATACACATAGTGACTTTACTAGGTAAGACGAACAAACGAATTATATGAATATGCATACCTGTACCATTGACTGGTTCATGGGATCGTTATTCTGTTTAGTATAGAAACTATTAATTTCTTTGACTTAATTCGGTATCATATAATACACAGACCTATCGCACAAGGAATAGGCACCTGATGACGATCAGGTATGAAGCCAAATGCAACGTATGTCAAAAAATGTCCTTTCTACAACTAAGGTAAATAATTCGTAAAAATAGTAATTATATATATAATATGCAATTATATATACATAATTATGTATGTGTGTGTGTGTGTGTGTGTGTGTGTGTGTGTGTGTGTGTGTGTGTGTGTGTGTGTGTGTGTGTGTGTCTGTGTGTTTCTGTGCATGCGGGGGTTGCTCTGTTAGCGTCAGTGTATACGAATGTATTTTTATGTACATTCATGTGCACAGTATTTGTATTAATATTCTTTCTGTTCCTTTATTCGTTTATGCATCTCAGCCCAAAGGTTGTGAAAAAGCTTTGGCTCTATCAGTATCACCGCCTTTTCAATGGCCATTCTCATGTGATTTGGCTTCTGATGAATGGGGAAGCTTGATACTGCTGCACTCGGTTAAGTTTCTTGCCATGCTGTATATATGTGTATGTGTGTGTGTGTGTGTGTGTGTGTGTATTATATATACATAGATATGCTTATATGCGCGCGCGTGTGTGTGCGCGTGTGTGCGTGTATGTGTTTGAATATGTACATATGTGTTTGTGACCGATATCAAAATGTTTTCTGCCTTTCATGCAAAAATCAATTTACGTGGTATTTTTAAATGCACAAAAAGTCTGTAATTTCATACTATTTCATTCCTATTTTATTTTTAATATTTAATATTCGAATTGTTTATAATTATATAATTTTTTTTATATATAATTTGAAAATAGTACGAATAATAACAACAACAAAAATCAGAATAGTAATTCACTTTATTAGCTACCGTCACTGAAAAGTTCTTTTTTTATCCAATCTTTCGAGAAATTATTTCAAATTATATGAAAGAGTCTGTCGGAGAGAATTACCAATACCGAAGTAGAGACAGTGTCTTCAACTAACTCGAATTAATACAACGGTGACACAGCCATTAATCAATTCAATTTGGTATTTAGAAGGTAATGGTGGTGATGGCGGCAACGGTGAAGGTGGTACTGGTGAAGAATAAGAAAAAAATGAAGCAAAAAGAAATAAATAAAAAAAAGAAAACAGCGTACAGATGTAGAAGACAAGAAGAAATATGGTTATAGAAGTCGAATTAAATAGAATTAATTCTAATTATTATCCCTGCATCTTCGAATTATTAAAATTCTTATAAATTTAAGAAGAAAGAAATTCTTTTGGACACACCCAGAAACTAGATTTAGTCGCCAGGAGTCCTAGTAAGTTCTTGGCAAGCTTAATCAGCCATGGAATGTTCGATACTTATTGAGACTCATCTTTCATTTACACTGTGAACATGAGAGATTGCTTTCCTAGTTAATATATTGGTTAATTATGTTTCTTATGGTGTTGTTGGTTGGCGTACGGTAATACACTGATTGGTGCTACTCTGTTTAGTGCTGAATATCTATAGGATTCTTTATGTTGGAAACAATATTTCTAGTAGAATAATACTACATTATTTTAACGTTTCCACTGCGAAATTAAAGTTCAAAGTTATTCCAATAATAACGTTAAATATCTATCAAAAGGAGAAAAATGGAAGATAGAATTGGTGTTATCTGAAAGTTACGCTACCTCAATAAACTTGACATGTTTCAACAGCAAATAGTTTTAAATATAACATTCCTCTACAAAAGATAGATTGATATATTAGCAGCATTCCGCAGTTAATGATAATTAAATTTTAAACGGGTATATCTTCTTCTCGAGTAGAAGGACTAATAACTAGCGGGATCCACAAAAATTCTACCTTTTATAAATTCTCTTACTCTTAGTTGTTTCTTCAAGTTATGCTTTCATAACATCGTTTCATTGTATATGTTAAAGAATTTTATGATAAACAGCTTGACAACGGATTAAGATTATGAAGCACAATCTTGTTCAATGTGATATCGAATCATAGGAGCACCAAATTTCCTTTGGCGTTGCCTTCTTATTTGAATATCTCTCAAGTTGAGTAACTTTTCGTTGATCATGTTTTCTCGTTACCTTTTCTTTCTTGAAGTTTCTCCTGTTATCCTACCTGATGTTCTTCGTTCATATTATTTTGTCTGTTGCTCTTCTCTCTCTTGATGGTGTCACATACAATCATTTCTCTATTCATTGTTTTCTCTTCGTATCTGATGATTTTCTTCTTAATTACACAGCCTTCCTACACGTTCGTGCTAAGTGATCGTTTCCGTTGATTTTGCTTTAAACTTTCTCTTATTTTCAATATTGTGCTCTCATCCTTTGTTTGAATCGTCTCTTCTTCTTTTTTGTTGATTCAAGACTTTGATTTCGTTTCATAGTAAAAGCTATTAAAATAAATTTTTTTTTTTATTGCAATAAATACACAAAAGTGTAATTAATTGTTTCAAATTTTGGCACACAAGAAATTTTTAGGGATTTATTCGATTTTAGGCAGTTATTCGATTACGTCGAACCTGCTATTTCACTGGTGCTTCATTTTATCGACCCTGAAAGGATGAATTTGAAGTTGACCTCGACAGTATTTCAACTCAGACTGTAAAATGGTGGAAAAAATACTGCATAGGCGCAGGCGTGGTTCTGTGGTAAGAAGCTTGCTTCCCAACTACATGGTTCTGGGTTCTACTGTAGCCTCGGGCTGAACAAAACCTTGTGAGTAGGTTTGATAGATGGAAACTGAAAGAAGCCTGTTATGTATGTATGTATGTATGTATGTATGTGTGTGTGTTTTCGCGTGTGTGTGCGTGCGTGTTTGCGTGTGTGTGTGTGTCTTTGCATCTGTGTTCTCCCATCACCGCTTGACAACCGGTGTTGGTGCGTTTAAGTCCCCGTAACATAGCGGTTCGGCAAAAAGAACCCGATAGAATAACTTCCACTTGGCTTAAGAAATAAATCTTGACGTCGATTTCTTCGACTAAAACCCATCAAGGTAGTGCTCCAGCATGGCTGCAGTTAAACGACTGAAACAAGTAAGAGAATAAAAGAAAAAAATAATCATTTGACAGATGCGCTAGAGAATGTGCTTGCTCAACGCCTCACTAAAAGTTAAGGGATTAAAAAAGATAATAAAAGATAACGAGGAACGGGAATATTTTCTTTGTTCTCTTAAAGTATTCTGTCACGTGAAAGTAAAAGGGAAGATAACAGGGTTTTCTTTACCTTTGCAAAAATGCGAAATGAAATTATGATGAAAATGTAAAATAACTATGTTTTCCTATTTAAACATATTTAAACATATAAACACATTTTTGAAACAATCTGTTACCTATGATGTGTAAAAAACAGCCTTCAAATCCAAAAGATGAAGATTTATATAAGGATCTGCAGAAAAGCGTTGCATCGGGTGTAAATTAGCAAATGTTGATACTATTGTAAGTTAGCGAATATCAAGCGTGTATGAGTAAGTCTTTAACCTTTGCTGCATCAACACTGAGAACCGTCATGAAAAATGCAAACAAAATAAAGGTTTCAGCCAGGACAATCTCATTGTGATCAGTAAAGAAAGTAAATCATTTACCAAGTAAGTTTTTTGTGGGGAAAGGAGGGTGACGTTTACTATACAGGTGGACTAGTACACGCAGTGCAACATCACATCAAGCTAATTTAGCAAAATGGAAAAGCAAGAAGCATCGTCAATAACTTATGTGAATAAAAGACAAAGATAATTCAGAAGCTTTCGGAATTAGTAGTGGCAGGTTTAATGGATTGAAACAGTGATATAGCTTACAGAGCATCCAAATCTTTAACGAAGCCACAAAGACAGAAATCTAGACAATCAAAGAATTTCCTCAAGTTCTTGGGGTTATCATCGAGCTTCCTTCCCAATTTGTATTCAATGCTGATGAAACAACCCAGTTTTAGAAAAGAATGCCATGTATTCTAGACTAAAAATGACTGTTTCACACTAATACTTGGAGGTAATTCTTCAAGTGATTTTATATTGAAGGCCAATGCTCGTTTATTACTCAAAAACATGAGAAGGATATCAAAAATGCGTCCGCCTGTGATTTGGAAATCAAATAAGAAAATCTTGGAGACATTAAAAAATTTCACATTGTGGTTTGGGATATGCTTTGACTAACAGTGAAAACGTTGTAACTTTCAGCCGAAAGAATTGGTGCTTGATAATACTACAGGTCATGCTAATGAATCTTGCAACCTTTCGTGCTACATTCTCGTCGAGGTTTGCCTACATCCACTCAAATATATTTCCTTAATGCAGCTCATGGATCAAGATGTAATTTCTAATATGAAAGCCTATTATCTATCGCAATTTCATATATACATATAACCTCGAACTTGTTGATTGTACATACGACCAAAGAACCTGTTGATTGTTTATGTTGCTTTTTTTGCAACATAAACAACCAATCAGGGACTTCTAGATAAACTACCATAACATGAGATCCGTAAATAACATCATGGATAATATCAAAGCAGTCTGAGGAAGTAACCGAAAACTACATGAACAGAATTTGGAAGAAACTGTGTTCAGAACACGCAATTACTTCCTCGGGTTTTATAAAGAAGACGTGGCAGAAATCATCAATGATATCGTTGAGCAGATCATTTAAGAGAAAATGCAAATGGGCGATATGGGAGATTTCAAATTATTAATAGAGTCCCATGAGAAAAGTTTATCTATTGAAGGTCCTCTGGAGTTAGCACAGCAACGCTTCCGATTGAGGCTGAAGACCCTACGGTTCAGTCAGAAATAATACCAGAAAGAATTCTTATTTGTGAACACCTCGGTAATAGCATCACCAATGTTATGGAAATTATGGACCATCTTGACTGGAATGTTAGCAACAAAACATATGTTCTGGAGAGGCTATTCTGCTTCCGTATTATTCTGCTTCGTAAGAAATGATTCAAGGAAACGCACACATTGCATGCATTCTTTGAAAATCATTGAAAGTCGTGTATATGTGGTGAACTTCTACAGCCTTAATCCTCATCTCAGAAACAATATCATCTGTTATATTTAGTACTGATACTTTTCAACTGAGTTAACAGCGGGTAAGCCTCTGTGTGCCTATTGATTAATTTAATGCTATTATAACAGAATTAAATCCTGATTAATTGAACGTAATTTCTAATTTCTTCATAACTTTAGATCACAATATAACATTACATTGTGTACAGTTATCTAAAGTTCTTAAAAGCAAATACATCACATATTTACATTTCGGTCATTTAGCGACTTTTATTCGTGATCGTAATGCCATTAAAGATAGCTCCTATTGCTATTTGTTATGTTATAAACGATTCCCTGCGTAGCACTGTTGCGTTTAGCGCTCCATTTTTAGAAACATTTGTAAAGTACTAACTGAAGAATTATAGTATATAAGGGCATGCATACGTGTGTCTGTGTGTGTGTGTTTATGTGTGTGTACACAATAATTAAGTTCCTGTGTCTGTATACGCTCATTTCACAAAATTATAGAAAAAAAAGGAATGACAAGAAGAGAATTACAGTCTACAAACACTAGTTTAACAAAATACTTGGTGTCTCTTTCTATGTCCTTCCTTCTCATAGATCAAAATTAATAGATACATCTCATGATCATTTTTGTAATTACTGTGATTCGCCATTTTAACTTTCGTTTTCGTCAATAGGCCTATAATTCTTTCGCTGTAGCTCACACACACTCAGAGTGTGCTGACGTGTAAAAAAACGTACAAAATGTCCAAGTAGGACATTATATGTTTACGTGTGTGCATGTATGCATAAGTTCACGCGTTAAATAAGAAGCTCTTAGATTAACACACTGTGTAAAAAATTAACACGAAGTAAATAAAGCTCAGGGCAACGAACCGCTGTATCAGCCAGCATCGTATGATGAATGTTTAAAGTTAAGAACATGAAATTATGAGGAACGGAAGTTGTAAGCTGGAATTAAGATCTTATGCATTGCTTGTTTAGTTTAGCTTAGTCCATTTAACCGTGTACGAGATTTCATAGTCACACTCACTGCTAACTATACATGTATGCGCAGGCGCGCGCGCATACGCACACACGCACACACGCATACACACTCACACGCACGCACCCTCATCCACACACAGATAGATAGATAGATAGATAGATAGATAGATAGATAGATAGATAGATAGATAGATGCATACGTATTCTTATTCATATATGCGTGTGTGTGAAAGAAAGAGAGAGGGGGAGGGAGAGAGGGGGAGATAGAGAGAAGGAGAGAGAAGGGGAGAGAGGGGGCGAGGGAGAGGGAGAGGGGGGGAGGGGGAGGGGAGGGGGGAGGAGGTGAGGTGAAGGGGGTAGAGGGAGAGGGGTAGAGGGAGAGAGGGGAGGGGAGAGAGGGGGAAGGGAGAGAGGGGGAAGGGAGAGAGTACGATAAACACACGCTTATATCATTCCTTCCTACGTATGTTCGGCTTTGGACGCTCCAAGTGCAACTGGGATGCTTAACGACAACGGATAACCGGAGAACATTTTACTGCCCTGTGTTATTATGTTACACAAAACTAAAGTCCTAGCATACGCTTTGCATATCATAACTAGCAATACTGCTTACTGGAATACTAGCAATACTACACTGGAAGCAGATTAGATGATGTTAATGGACATGATGCTTTAAACTCAACAGTAGGAGTCGTATATCTATCTGTACACACAAGATACACACTCTATCTCCCTCTCTATCTATATATCTATGTATCTCCATATATATATACATACATATATGTGTGTGTGTGCGTATGTGTGTGTATATGTGCATGTATATATATATATATATATATACACATACGTATAACAAATGATAGAGATGAAAAATGGAGTATAGGACAAACTTTATTGCTCCCAACGATCGTTTCAACGCATTCTTCTTCGAATGTACTGCGTTAGCTTACTACTAGAAACATACCCATATATATGTAAGTGTATGTGTGTGTGTGTGTGTGTGTGTGTGTGTGTATGTGTGTGTGTGTGTGTGTGTGTGTGCGTGCGTGTGTGCGTGCGTGTGCACGTGTATAAATATATTATAATGAAGCTTTAAGCTGTTACTCTTTAGTTTCCACGTGTAAAGGCTTTGTCGGACAGCAGCTAATGTGCAACAAAACAACCGCAATTGCATATAACGAAACTTTTGTGTCAGACAGACACTTAAAAGTAATGGCTCTAAGTTTACGACTTAGATTTAGTAACGACTTGTGGTCCCAATAAATAATTACAACTACTACTCACAGTATCTTTTTCTTTCATTCGTTATTACCAGAGTTTATATATGCTTGGTAAGTGTGCATACATAGTGAACACCATTTTATTCAAAGATTGAATAAACAACTATGTCTGAGCTTCAAATTTTTTATTAATGGTTTTCAGTATTTCATTATTAGTCAATCATGTTTAGTTTAGATCACTATAGTACGTAAGTCTGTTAATGTTTAAATACATTCTCTGCCTCAAATTCTGAAGGAAATGATGACTTGCTAATGCGTTTCGTAGTTAGAAGCAAATGGTCATGAGAATGACGTTGTAACTGATAAAATCTTCATCATTGGATTTTAAATAATTTAATAATTAATTTCTGGTAATTCACAGAGCTTATTTAATCTTAAGTGTATAAGTGCATTGATATTTATTTTGCATTTTGTATTTTCAATTAATTGAATTATGCTTCTTGATGCTAGAATAGAGGTCCAGCTACATGCGATTTTAACGTCAAGCAGAAATACACAGAGTCATCCAAGTTAAATAATATCATAGGCACAAATTGAAATAATATGTTATAAACTTTTCCAATAGTTTGAATTATGTTACTAAGTATTTCCTTATACTGTTTAGTATGCACTTCTCTGCTTCATACGGATATCAAAAATTTTCAATAGAAATTCTTTTCAGATTAGCAGTAGTTGTATGGTTAGCACAGAATAAGGAATCATTGATTACATCTTTAAAAATCGTTAACCAAAGAAACGTTCCCGAATACAACTCCATGACTAGAAGTCCTGTAAATAAAATCTATGCATGTCGAAAGAAATAGTGTACAGAGTATTTGTACAATCAGTAGACCACAAAATAAGGCCTACATAGGCGTCACCTTATATATATTTAAAGCTTGATACAAACAACAAATCAATTCGTTTAGGTCCAGAAATAAATGTAATGCAACTTACATTTCTGTATACATTTGGACTTTAAAAGATTAGGGTGAAAGCCACCTACGATAAAATTGTGTATTATTGCAAAGGAAACACATGTAGCAATGTCAACTAAATCTCAATCAGAAAAGTTCATGACATGATTCTAAACGGGCATATTTTTAGCATGAAAGAAACGTCTCGTTGCATATATACATTTACCTACAATACACACATATACATATATACATATGCATATGTGTGCATTTATGTATATACGTATATGTTTGTATGTGTGTGTATGTGCACATATTTTATGTGGATGTGATTGCACACGTACGTATGTACTTATATTTATATTTATAAATTTGAACTCACACCAATGTTTTTATATGAAATGATTAAGGGATAAAGCAATTCATGGTGAACGCAAATTCTTATAAAGACCCCCAGAGTTAATGCAAGGAAAACAACAATTAGGATTTTCTTATAAATTACCTCTCAAGATATGTGCTTTTATTTATTTATTCTCAAATCCCGTACAGTCTCGTGAGGTTTCGTGTATTCTCATCCAAGAGGGAAACGAGTATTAACGTTTCATGTGACAGGCTTGATAATTGTCGAGAAATTTGTCTCAGCATGAAACCGATGAAAAAAGAATATTTACCCACCAATGCAGTGTTGAGCACTTACTCTTACTATTCGATATTAGCCCCCCCCCATATATATATATATATATATATATATATATAAAGAGTGAGAGGGAGAGAGAGAGATAGAGAGAGAGAGAGAGAGAGAGAGAGAGAGAAATAAATTGTTAGACAGACAGACAGACAGACGAACAGGCAGACAGACATACAGACAGATAGATAGATAGATAAATAGATAGATAGATAGATAGATAGATAGATAGATAGATAGATAGATAGATAGATAGATAGATAGATACTTGTATTTCACATTCTGACTTCAAATACTTGCATAATCGACTGTCAAGTATGGGACCTTCTGATTGAATGTAACTTATCTCCTGATGTCTTGATCTGATGATTATGTTAGAAATTCTATTAAAATAGTACTTAATAGGGGAGAGGAATTGTAGATATAGTAGAAATCCGAATGAGAATACCACGATATATTCAAATGAATTTCTTGAGTTGAACTTCAGCTGGAGTCAATTTAGTTCTGTTGTTTTCATTGCTCCAGGAGTGTGTATTGGTTGAAATAGGGCAAGTTCTGTTCTGTGATCAATTTAGTTTCCCGTAATCCGTCCCTGTTTTTAAACGTATGCTAAAAATAAAAGTGGGAGGTTTAGAAGAATACCATAAGAAAAAGTAAAACAAAGAAAACCAATTAGTCATCATATTTCATATTTTGTTTTTAAATTTTGAGACATCGAAACTATTTGAATAAAACACAGCAGACGGATAATAATATAGCCAGTGAGGTCAAGCTGTGTCTTGAGAGACCATTGATCTGCACAATGAAAATTTGTCTCATAGGTGTAGGCCTGAAAAGGCTTTCTTTTTATGAAAGAGCAGCAGTAATCCATGCATAGAAGTCTCTTATCTTCACACCAATAATGTTGGTCAAAGAAAAGAGCGGGGCTAATATAAATTCACACCAGTTTTGTCATAGACATTGCTGTCATGAACGCAAAGAGCTGGAACAGATATTACCATACATCCCGTTCGATGTTTTAACAGTTTCGCTAAATCATCACCCTTTACTTAGAAACCCAGAAATAATGAATTGTAAATTTGATCTCGCAGGATCTCAGTTTATCGAGAAGGCCGGAAGAAGAATATCACAAAACATTTCATCTCACGCTCTCATGACTCTGTCATTTAACCACATTAATGACAATGTTTAATCGTACGGTATACTGACTATTTTGGGGGTATTATTATATTTCATAAATTATATAAGAGACTGCCAACTGCAATTTATCACGCTTTTAAACAACTACATGTTTTCAGTAAAATAGAGTGACATATGGTTTAGTTGTATTATAGAAAGATAAGATGTTTAGGCGTTCATAATCATCCAAAACTCCGCGCAGTTCGCTTTAGCTTTAGAATAATTTTTATACGATTATATGAGACATTATTTTTATGATTAGAAAACACGTTACTGTTAGTAAATCAAGAAAATATTGTTGTTATCAGTTGTTCTATCTAAAACATTAATAATGCCAGAACATTTATTACTAGATTCATTAAAGCGTGCAGACGTCCGATATTTGAAATTGAAGGACTTCAGATGTTATCTTCGAAAATAATGTCCTCTAAATAACAGACGTTGTTGGATAAATATTTTATGTTAAACTCGCCCAAACCGAATCATGGATGGTCGCATGGTTGTTCACTTTTTAATGTTATTTTCTGACTTAAACATGAACCCAATTTATTTTCTGGAATAAGAATTGTCGATTGTATGGACCATCTCCACTACAAGCAATATCATCATCAATCAAAATAGCAGAATCAGTAGATCATCGGATAAAATACCTTGTGGTATTCGGTTACAGTTGTTAATGTTATGATTCCACTGAAGTCGATTTATGCCTTTCAGGATCGATAAAATAAAGTACCAGTTAATTACTTAAATCGATTTATTCGATATTAATACATGACTAATACTTCCGGTCACGGACCTATATTAGAAATAGGGCCTTTGCTGTGTGTGGAGCAAGAGGGACAAAGTACGGAGCAGTGGTGACAATTTACCACTGTGAAAAGGAGACACGCTGAGTCTTCATCGTCTCCACAGTTTCCAGAGTGGAGAATCTACGCATCTCAATACAGCGATATCTCCACTTTATGTTAAGAATACCTTTGAACTTTGAACAAAACGTGAGTGTTAACAATGGTCGAAGAAAACGGGTAGGTCACAGGACCAAAATCCATTACACTGTAAAATCGGATGGGAGGAGGTGTCTTTGGAGTTCCAGGTGTTAGTTGTATCTGAGGATGTTGGCGACTTTTGTTATAAAGTAAAGCGAATAATGATATTGTGCTCAAGTAAGAACTTTATAAACGAACGAAGAAAATATTGTAACAATTCCAAACCGAAGTGCAAAATGGCGAACTCTTTGAATTGTCTACGATGAAAAGGAACCACAGTAAGTGTGCTAAGGCGAAAAGAGTAATTCCACAACAATGAGTCGATGTATATCTATCGTCACCTGGTTGAATCCAAAGTGTCCCTTCGGACGAATCGACGTAAGCTTAAATAATAAACGATGTGGGGGTGAAAAACATCACATGATAGAATCGTGTCCATTGACTGGATGACACTTAATAAACAATGTTTTGTGTCGAGACAATTGGAGCTGTCTCAACTTTCACGAATGACTCTGCTTTTATGAGTAGGAGCGAATGCGGAGCTAGTCGAGTTTGGGAAGTCCAAATGCACCATGAGAATAGAGCTTACAGTCCTCTATCTCACAATGAAGAATAGTAACTTAAAAGACGCTTCCCGCTGCATCTGTATTCTCGATCACATCCACCCAATATCCACAGCAGCGAGAACATTGGTAACATCGTTTTGAGAAAGTTAGAAATTACAAGAACAACCGTTCATGAAGTTGGGCTTCATGAAGCCCAAAACAAAACAACATACATAAAACCTTAAACACAAACGAACAAGCGCAGTCATACACAAATATTACCTTAATACCTTCCGATTCTTCAGAAGCTCAGAGTTAGAAGAAAAGTAGAAACTAAAGAGAGATCATCATAACTGAAGAGGGGGCGGAAGAAGAAACACAATCATGACTTCTAGACTTCATGTATAGAAGCTGGCAATCTCACCAAAAATTAAACAAAATAATAAAGCGAAAGAAACGAATCAGCCGACTAGCCACGAATAACAACAATATCGGCAGCAGTATCAAAAGAGGCAATAACAAAACAACAATAATTACAACTATCACAGCAGCATAAAATTCAAAAACAAACGACTCAGTTGCAGCGAAAATTAAAGACGAAACAAAACAAGACTTAACTCTCCATAAATCCGCTGTTGGAAAGGACATCAGAGATTTAATAAAGTTTGTACAGAAATATAATGACAACAACAGACAGGGCGGAAATTCCTATCAAAGACAAAAACAAGTTGTTGATGCAGATGGCACCAGGTGTATTCTCAAAAATTCCTGAGGAATTTCCCGGAATTTAAGGAAAACTTGCAAGACTAAAGTGACAAACAAAAACCAAAGTTTCTGAGACGAGCTCGTTCGCTCTACTTCTCGATGACTACGAGGTCAACGCCTCTTTCGGAACGGATAGAGTGACAGAAGCGTTTCGGAAATGCATGAACCTAGATATAAATACAGTTTCATAAACCCAGAGGTTAGGTCTGTGGCCATAGAGCTGAGGAGAAATGGAGGCGGTAGTACTTTCAGACTGATGGCCGAATTTTTTCAGATGTCTCGAGTATCTTGTTGGAGCCTCACACGCGTTGGTAGTTGTAGACGATTGGAATGAGTTTTTTAGATGTATGCAAGATTTGTGTGGAAGTAGTCGATAGGTATGTGGAGAATAAACATCTCGCAACTTGTACAGGTATTTTCAACTACCTGATAAGTATTTCCTGGACTTTCAGAAAGCACTAATTTCGACTTCAAGACAACCAGCGGTGAATCATCCATATCATACGTAGACCGAGTTTTCATTAAGTCACTGGATAAAGATAATGTAACTATGTAACTCGTCCATATTTCCAGATAGTTCGCTGCATAGACTAAACATTTGTGATGTGTGCAGTCAACTTAGATAAGGCTTTAGAAAGAACCAGGAAAAATGAATCCTGAATCCTGGAGTCTGAATGTAGCATTCCCGGCATAGATTTCAGGGATAGAATTAAAGAATTAATAAAAAAAGAATTGATGGGTGCATTTATTGATAACAAGTGGTAAGTCTCAGTAAAAGAGAAAATTAAAGTAAAATCGGTCAATTGCAGGAAAGATGTAGCGACAGGAAAATTTTATATCCTCTGTATTACAGTAACTGCCAGCAAATGATATACAACGGGAAACAATGTGAGAGCACACGCCTAGATCACCAACAATCTTGTTGGAGATTGGTGGTCTTCTAGGCATGTGCTCACACGTTTTGTCTGATATATAATGTGTGAATGTGTGCGCGCATGTGTGTTTCTTTGGGTGTATGTATCTTTGCACTATGCATGTATATGTTTATATATGTGTGTATATATGCATGAGAGTATCCTAAGTTGGTCTATATGTATATTTACTAGAAGGTTCAGTCATCAATATAATGTGTTGAGTCATATGTATTCTCAAGACAGGATATGTGAACATGTGTGTGTATAATATATATGTGTGTATATATATATATATATATATATATATATATGTGTGTGTGTGTGTGTGGTATGTGCGTATATATATATATATATATATATATATATATATATATATATATATATATATATATATATATATTACTCGAAAAATCGACCATTATGAACATCTCCTCGAGGTTTGTGAAGACAGGCTGGAACGCCGAACATTATCCAATCAAAACTGGATGTAGAGGTTTTATTAGAAACAGTATGAGGCGAAGGTGAAGGTTGCTGTTGATAAGCCTAACTAAACGTAAACTAAATTCGGTCTTGAGCAATAGGCACGCTTCAGTGGAGAAGGCAAACCACTGAATTTGGTTAAAAAGAAACTGTGAGTAATAGCTCAAAGAATATTGAGTGAAGCCTAGTAACCAGATGATCTAGCAAGTAGGGCCTCATCTCAGTGAAGCGAGGGGATCGCCCCGAAACAGCGCGCATTCTCTCTTGATGACTCCATAAGCTTGCTAATGTCCGGCATGAAGAACTTTCAATTAGTAGCGCTTGTATCTGCAAGTTGTTTGAAAATAATCTAAGTAATCTCAGTAACGGGTCATCTGCAGATGTTTATAATGCTCGTGACAGACTAGACCAATACAAGAGAATATTAATCTTTCATCAGCTTAACACCTTGAAACCAACGCTAAGCACCGACACTTGATTGTCAATGGATGGATGGATTTCACTATCTCAAGAACTGTTAAATACGCTTCTATATTTAGCATTTTCATTAAAATTTAGTTATCTCCCCTGTTATTTTTGATCAGAATATATCATTTAGAAAAGTATTGTTCACTACTGGTGGTAATTTTATTAATTGGAATTTTTTGCCTTACTATATCAAATGTGTTCGGACCAATTTGATTATTAAATTTTCATGCTGCAGGTATCCTTGGATATTTTTCCAAGACATTCTATGTGCACGTACGTTTGTATGTGTACGTGTGTCTTTGGGCGTGTGTCTATATATATATATATATATGTGTGTATGTAATTGAAATTGTTTATTATATGTCTATGTGCCTGTGACTGTGTATGCGCATGAGTGTCTGCTTTTATGTGTGTCTATGTTCCTGTGACTGTGTATGCGCATGAGTGTCTGCGTTTATGCATGTCTATGTTTGTGTGTAACTACTTCACTGTGTATAAGGTTATCTGTGTTACTAACTCATTCCATATTTATTACTCGGTAAATACTGCGTAATAAATAAACCGCGGTGATAAAATTCATTAGAAACAATAAAATACTTAAACCTATGTCTGGATCGGAAGCGACATCAAACTATACATAATGCATCGTTTTTATCCTCGGGTAGGTCACAGAATTCGTGCTTATTCTTAGTGTTTCTATGCAGGAAAATCGAATGCAGATTCGGAAGAATGCCAGGCTTAAAAGACATATGTAGTCATGGACCTTTAAGTTCTGAGTTCAAATCTTGATGAAGTCTACGTTGCATTTTAGCTTTCTGGGATCGATAAAATAAAGTACAAGTTAGGCACTGTTCGGTCGAACTGACTTCTCATCCCTCAAAACATTGTATGGTCTTGTGTCTATATCTGAAATCATTATCATTTAAAAAAATTTTAACAGCAAACCGTCATCGTTCGACTGGGAGCCAATACACAGTCCCTAAACTTGCTAGAAATACTAGCCAAACTTTCCTCAACTTCTTTGTAACGACGGTGATGGTAAAGTACTGCCAGAATGGGTTTCCTGCTGAACTAAATTCATTTCAGTGCTTCGTGTCATCCTTCTACGCATTGAGTTTAAATCGTGCCTGGGCCTTTTTATATTTTATCACGTAAGGAAGTTAGGTGTTTGACAAAATATAATTCAGTCACATACTGGGATCGATTCAGGATACAATACACCAAACACCCAGTGAAGTATTATGATGATAATGGTGGTGCTGGGGTTCATAATAATGATGATTTCTAACACTGAGTAAGGCCTAGAAGTTTGAGAAACAGGTATTGTTGAATAAATCAACCACAGTTCTTTGTTGGATTCGTACTTATGTCGTCAAACATAGAAGGATTTAAAGCAAAGTCGACTGTGATGGGATTTCAGCACACCTAACACATTGCCAGCCGATTTTCAGGAAGACAGGCGTGGTCGCACGAACGTTGACCACCTCTGTCCGCCGCTGTCATCATCCAGAGTAGCCTACACATGTATCAGTCACAGCACATGCTTGTGCATAATTAACCATGGAATTTCTCGAAAAGAATCTTGAAATGCTCTCATCAGGTGACTCGGCTACACGTTGGCAAGAGATTGACAATCTGACGACGGGAACCTGCCCTACCAGCAACAACCGAGAGGACATACGCTCTTTTCACAATCCATTTCTGAGTGTGAGACTGGCTACTCTGACACAGGAGTGCCAGTCGTCGGAAGTGGCTAACGTCTTACATCGCCTTGTTGGTTTCTACTGACAGACCGTCGCCTGTTTCTTGTTCCCAAGCTCATACTCTTTCACGTGATTAAAATAAAACTTTAGTCACTATTGTTTTTCAATATTTACCTAATTCTTATAAGAAAGAAAATTTTTGATGTACTTCTCATACCTAAGTTATTTACTTAATTGTTGCTATCGAAGGTATTTCACACTGAACCGCTGTGTGTGTGTGTGTGCGTGTGTATGTGTGTGTGTAATTCAGGTAATATTACGTCTGATGATGGTTATGATGACATATGTGTGTGTGTGTGTGTACTCAAGCACGTACGCACACGCGCGCACACACACATATTTGTATATGCATATAAGTATGTATATGTGCAACCGTGAATGCGTGTGTGTGATCTGAGATATTTCGTTTCGTCTAATTTTCACTTTATATCGTGAATTGTTTATTTACTTGTTTGTTATTATGTTTTATTTTCTCAGTTTCTCTTTAACATGTTAATGTACAATGTCTCACGTGACTAACCACCCAGAGGTCGATTGAACCACAATTATTTTCACTGAAGTAGATCTACTCGTTTTACTTGCACACTCACTAAGTTAAACAACTCACTGCATTGCGACTAAAAACTACTCGCCGAATAGTTGCGTCACCATTCTGCTGTTTAGATCGATCGATGGTCTCTGTTTTTGTTCTGCATTAATAAGATTGAATTATGAGAGACCAAAGTTGACCGGTATGTTGAGGCGGTATCGAACTATTCACTACAGTGCAGGCTCGGGGATTGTTAGTTCGAGTTTTCTCATCAGCACAGCCAACTCCCTTTACCGCTCTGTTTAAGGGCGAATGAGGCCTAAATTTATTCTCCCTTGCTGGTCTATTCAAGCCCTACATAAAGACTATTGAGTTGAGATGGGTATGCAAAGTCTGTATGATTGTAAATAGATACTGTGGAGAAGTCTTATCAATTAGCAGTTAATCTAGTACTTTAAAGTAGTAACAGCCAGGGGAAGTGCAGACAACTTCTTTATAAATAGGTATTATACGGACGTAAAATGCATCTCATAGTAAATATATGCTATACGATAAACTATCCACTAAGCTGTAATTGCCATAAATATATACATACATATGCACAAATATTCATACTTGCATATTATATTTGTATATATGCATATGTGTGTGTGCATGTGTGTGTATATATTTATGTGTGTGTATGTGTATGTGTGGGACAACATAGATCAATAGGCAAGCAAACTGATAGATGAGTAGATAGATAGATAGATAGATAGATAGATAGATAGATAGATAGATAGACAGATAGATAGATAGATAGATAGATAGATAGATAGATAGATAGATAGATAGACTGGGAGAGAGAAACAGAGAGAGATAGACAGATAGGTAGGTAGGTAGGTAGGTAAGGAGGTAGGACAGAAGATAAAGTGCAGAAAAAGCATGTATATGTGTGCGTGCGTGTGTGTGCGTGTGTGTGTGAGTGGTACGTTTATGTGTATTTGTCTGTGTGCGCGCACGTGCATATGTGTGTGCGTATGTGTGCGTGTGTGTGTAAACTGTAGCTAAATTTATATTCTAATATTTAATATGCATACTTTTGGTCTCGTTGTATAATAAACCCTGAAATTTAGCCACACATATATCAACACAATATCTATATAAATATATTTACAATCGATGCATATATCTGTGTTTGTGTATATGTATGTATGTATGTATGTATGTATGTATGTATGTATATATGCATGTATGCGTGTATGTATGCATGCATGCACGTATGTGCGTATATGTGTGCACGCGTAAAGATTGCGTACAAAACGAAAGGAAAGAGCTTTCAGCATGTGTTGCATAGTTGAAATATTTTTATTCACTGATTGGTTCAGATAGCCTCCCTGAGTCAAACTATTAATACCTAATAATAATAATAATAATAATGATAATAATAATAATAATAATAATAATAATAATATAAGTTATGATTCAGTGCTACCATGAGATAGAGAATAGGAAGCCGGACATAATCTTAATTGAGAAAGAAAACAAACTATGCTTGATCATAGATATAGCATGCCCAGCCGACAACAAGGTGTGCGATAAGGAAGAAAGAAAAGTCGAGAGCTATGACAGGTTAGCTTGGGAAGTTAAGAAGTTATGGTCGATGAAAGAGGTAGCAGTAGTACCAATAATTGTCGGAGCCCTGGGAACAGTGAGTAAAAATCTCGAGAAGTATATGGAACGAATAGGGACTGCAATAAGGGTGGAGCACTTGCAGAAAACAGAGGTGATACCTTAGTTCACTGGTAGTGAACAGCTGATGCCGTAGTACATCTCTAGCGTAGGAAGCTGTGCAAAGGCAACAACAATAATAATAATCCATGTTATTATAGGCACAAGTCCTGAAATTTTAGGGTAAAGTAACTGGTCGTTTACAATAACTAGTACTTATTTCATCGGCCCCGAAAGGTTGAAAGGGAAAGTCGACCTCGGTGAAATTTGAACACAGAACGTAAAGACAGACGTAGTACCGCTAAACATTTCGCCCGGTGCGCTAACGTTTCTGCCAGCCCCCTCGACTAGCCCCTTCCTACAAATTTCTGTCTATATGTCTATAGTAATAAGGATTGTTGTTCTTATTCTTGTTATCATCATCATCATCATCATCATCATTATTATTATTATTATTATTATTATTATTATTATTATTATTATTATTATTATTATTATTATTATTGTTAAGCAGACGCAATCATTAACGTACTAGGCAAACTGCTTTGCGTCATTTCTTCTGTCTCTGTGTTCTAAGGTCAAATGCTGCCGAGGTCAACTTTGCTTTTCATCCTTTCGGGGTCGATAAAATAAGTACTGAAGTAAATGCAATTGACTTAATCTTCTCCTTAAAAAGCGTTGGTCTTAGGCCAAAATTTGAAAACATTGAAGACGGTGGTGGGGCCTAGCTGAACCGCCTACACGCCAACAAAATGCTTAGCGGCAGTTCATCCGCCTTAACTTTCCGAGTTCAAATGTTGCCGAGGTCGATTTTACTTTTCATCCTTTCAGGGTTGATAAAATAAGCACTATTTGAACATCGGAGTCGGTGTAATCAACTTCTCCACCCCTCAAATTTGTTGGCCCTGTGCCAAAATAAGAAAGGGTTATTATTATTATTATTATTATTATTATTATTATTATTATTCAGTAGTTTTATTTTTATAACGTGCTTTCACTTCACTACCGAGCGCAGCTCTGTGCGCCTTGGGTATGTGCTGTGGTTTGCTGTGGTGCTCTTATGTTTACTGTATTGAAAGTGTTTTGCGTAGAAAGTGTGCAGTACCCAGTAGTGCAATTTTCTGTATGTTATATATATTTGTAAGTCCTGCTATTTTTGTTATGTATTTGTCTGAATATTTTTTTATTATACCTAAGGCACCTACTATGATAGGAATTGTTTCTGTTTTTAGATTCCACATTCGAGTTATCTCTATTTCCAGGTCTTTGTATTTTGAAAGTTTTTCCATTTCTTTTAGAGAAACGTTGTCATCTGCTGGTATTGATACATCAATTAGAAAGCATTTTTTTTCTTCATGATCTTTGACAACTATATCTGGTCTATTTGCCTTAATTTCTCTATCTGTGTGTATTGGCATATCCCAGAGTATGGTTGCTTTCTCGTTTTCTGTGACCTTTTCTGGCGTGTGTTTATACCATCTTTTTTCTGTTGTTATTCCATAATGTTGGCATAGCTTCCAGTGTATATAGGTCCCAGCTCTGTCGTGTCTGTGAATATATTCCTTCTTAGCCAGGACTGGGCAGCCAGAGATAATATGATTTATTGTTTCTTGTCGATCTCCACATATTCTACAGTTACTTGTTATATTTCTTTTCATTATATGTTTTTGGTAATTTCTGGTGGGGAGGCTTTGGTCTTGTGCAGCAATTAAAAATCCTTCAGTCTCTGCTTTGAGTCCTGAGCTTCTCAGCCATTGCTGGGATTTTTCTCTGTCTATTTCTTTCGCATTTAGTTTAGCCCAGTATTTACCATGTAGGGGCTTTTCTTGCCATCGTTTTATCATGGTCCGTTGCTGTTCTAGTTTTAGTTTGGATTTCATTTGTTTTATAGCTTTTGTTGTTTCTTCTTCTTCTTCTTCTTCGTATTTGTTAGGTAGATTGATTTCTTGTTTGTATTTGTCAGCTTCCTTAAATACTGAAAACAGTTTTTTGTTTTGCTCGTGTCTTGTGGCTATTTGTATTAGTTTCCCTTGCTTCTGGAGTAGGTATTTTTGCAGTCCTATGGTGATTATTTTATAATAGTTTTCTAGCTGTATAAGACCCCTGCCACCTTCTGTGCGTTGTATATATAGCCTTTCTATGTCAGATTTTGGGTGGTGCATCCTATATCCTGTCATTATTTTTCTTGTTTTCCTGTCTATTTTACATAGTTCGGTTAGGGTCCAGTTAAGGATGTTGTAGCTGTAGCTTATAACTGGGACAGCTAAAGTGTTGATACCCATTATCTTGTTTTTAGCATTGAGCTCTGTTTTTAGTATTGATCTAACTCGTCGATAGTACTCTTTCTTTATTTTTTCTTTCATTTGTGTATGTTGTATCCTATCTAGTTCATTGACTCCTAAATACTTATATGGTTGGCTTTCGTCTAGTTCTCTTATTTCATTGGCTTTATCTAGTGTTATATTGCTACTTTTAACTAATTTTCCTCTTTTCAGGGTTGCTTTGGCACATTTTTCTAATCCGAATTTCATTTCTATTTCCTTGGTAAAGCCGTGTACTGTCTGTAGTAGTGTTTCTAGCTCTTTGTCGTTGTTTGCATATAATTTTAGGTCATCCATATATAGAAGGTGGCTGACTGTTTTTCCATAGCATTTGTAACCGCATCCAGTTCTATTTAGCAATTCTGTTAAAGGTGTGAGTGCCAGGCAGAACAGGAGTGGAGAGAGCGTGTCTCCCTGGAATATTCCTCTTCTAATGGGGATGGCTTTCGTTTTCACAAGTCCCTTTATTATTATTATTATTATTATCATTATTATTATTTGTAGTAGTAGTAGTAGTAGTAGTAGTAGTAGTAGTAGTAGTAGTAATGCAGTGAGTTGGCAGAATCGTTACCATGCTGCGCGAAATTCTTAGCTGTATTTCGTCTTCCGCTACGTTCTGAGTTCAAATTCCGCTGAGGTCGACTTTACCTTTCATCCTTTCGGAGTCGATAAATTAAGAACTAGTCAAGTACTGAGATCGATGTGATCAAGTTTCCTCTTCCCCACAAATTCCAGGCCTTGTGCCTATAGTAGAAAAAATATTATTATTGTTGTTGTTGTTATTATTATTTTCATTAGCATCTTGAGATGCCATTATTATTATTAGCTGGCAGAATCGTTAGAGTATCGAATTCAATATTTACCGGCATTTCTTCTGGTTCTGAGTTCAAATTCCACCGAGATCGCCTTTGCTTTCATCTTTTCGGGGTCGATAAATTAAGTACCAGTGAAACACTGGGATCGATGTAATCGACTAGTCCCCTCACCACAAATTTCAGGCCTTGTGCCTTTAGTAGAAAGGATCATTATTATTATTATTATTATTATTATTATTATTATTTGATGAAAACTCTTAGCATATTTTGATGGGTGTGACGGAAGTTTCAGCTGTCCACAGCCAGCAGACTGAGGTGACACTTGTTTACTGGTCATGCTTCAAAAACCCCATGAAGAATTCTTGTAATTCCAAGCAATGCTGATTTTTGTAGGTGTTCTAACCTACACACTTGCACCGATCTTTTTCAGCCATGTTGGTAGCTGAGTGCTGATACTTCCAAGTGTGCCAGTTACAATTATTATTATTATTATTATTATTATTATTATTATTATTATTATTATTATTATTATTATTAGTAGTAGTAGTAGTAGTAGTAGTAGTAGTAGTAGTATAGGGTGTGCGTATCAATGTATCTGTTTAATGGACACGGACAGTAATACTTCCTCGTTTACAAATAAAGGTTTGTAGTTCGAATCTATTCACTGCAGTAGTTTGTAGATCGAGTCTAGTTTGAGACAAAAGTGCATACCCGGCAATAAGACACCTCGTGACGTTTGCCGACTGTATCGATTAAATTTGTATTCAAGATATTAGGTTAATAGTCGAGATAAATGATTAACTGAATACCAACAACAACGTACAGCAGTGTGCTAGACGTTTGATTTCAGTAGGATGTTAGAATGAAGCCTTTATGGGTGAGAAGTTCAATGGATAAAGGATAGAGTAAAAGAAGGCGGAAGAAACGATGGTGTTAATAAAGAAACTGAGATGGCGGGTTGGAGCGATTATTTCGAATGGATATAAAGACAAAATCAAAAGTGAAACTAAAAAACAGTATAGGAGTATATATTGTTATAGTAGAAACAGCAGAAAATACAAGCAAGTGTACTGTGCAGCACGCCCAGGATTGATGTTGGTGACTGGATACAGGGCAGTCATGCAATTTTGCGAATAGTCTCTCATAGTGTATGAGAGCGTGTGCGCCCGTGTGCGCCCGCATGCGATGCGTGTTTAATAGGTGCACCGTCACAGATGATATAAACCAGGACGAGAGCAGATAGTAAATAGCAGAGTCAAAGATTATTGGAAAAGTGCCAAATTCAAAAAGCATCATTTCTAATGACTACTGGGACACTAAGAGTTTTGTTCAAATGTCATTCTAAATAATTAAATACCAACATACATCGGCAACTGTCAACCTTTCTATCTTTCTATACAATCTTTCCTATTTGTCTCTCTCTTCTGTCTGTCTATCTGTCTGTCTGTCTGTCTGTCTGTCTGTCTGTATGTATGTATGTATGTATATATGCATGCATATATGTTTGTATGTATGTATGCATGCATGTATTACGTACGTACGCATGTATATGCGTATGCATGAGTGTATGTATGGATATATGTATCTATGCATGTACAAGAGTATGTATTCATATCTGTTTATATATATTTCTTTTTCTAATTTGCTCCCTCTCTGCCATTCTGTCTACCTATCTATCTATCTTTCTGCCTATCTGTCTCTCTGTCTATCTAACTATCTATCTATCTATCTATCTATCTATCTATCTATCTATCTATCTATCTGTCTATCTATCTATCTATCTATCTATCTATCTATCTATCGATATTTTAGTTTTTTCGTAACGCTTATTTGAAACAGTCTGTTTTCTTTTATCAGTCCATTGATCATACAAATTATCTATTAACCAATCGATATATGTATGTATGTATGTATGCACATATGTATATATATATGTATGTATGTATGTATGTATGTATGTATGTATGTATGTATGTATGTATGCGTATGTGTGTGTATGTAAGTATGTATGTATGTATACATGTGTATACACACACACACATATATGCTTGTATTTTCTAAGATATTTATATACGTGTGTATATACGTGAATATTTATACATATATATATGTGTGTGTGTACGTGTGTGTATATGCATGTACATATATATGTGTGTGTGTGTATATACGTATAGATAGATAGATAGATAGATAGATAGATAGATAGATAGATAGATAGATAGATAGATAGATAGATAGATAGATAGATACAGGGGTTAGACAAAATAATGGAAACACCTTAAAATTTCAAACAAATTTATCTTAATATGGAGTAGGACCGCCTTTGGCAGTAATTACAGCTTGAATTCTATGAGGTATGGACTCGTACAAAGTTTGAATTGTTTCCAAAAGAATTTTTGTTCATTTTTCAACTCCAGTTCTTGTAGTGATGATTGTGGAGGATATCGACTCCTTACTTGGTTTTCTAAAATGCACCATAAATGTTCAATAATATTGCGATCTGGGGACTGTAGTGGCCAAATAAGATGTTCAACTCCACTAGAATGTTCCTCGTGCCATTCAGTAACAACTTTAGCTATGTGAACTGATGCATTGTCATCCTGAAATATTGCGTTTCCCTCCGGAAACAGTTCTGCAACCATAAGATAAATTTGATCAGATAAAATACTTAAACAGTCTTGACAATTAATTCTACCACGAAGGGAAAACCATTGGGCCGGCGGATTTCCAAGTTATAGCCCCCTCACCCCCACCCCAGATCATCACAGATCCTCTTCCAGGTTTAACAGTTGGAAGAAGGCAGTCTGGGTCAAATGCTTCTTTTGGCTGTCTCCACACTTATACTCGGCCGGTGGTCAGAAATAGGGTAAAGGATGACTCGTCCAAGAAAATAACATTCTTCCACTACTCTAGGAACCAATTCTGTAGGTTTTTACTCTACTCAAAACGTTTTGCAACGTTTGTTTTTGAAAATAGTGATTTTCTGATTGCAACCCTCCCGTGAAATCCGGCTTCGTGAATCTCTCGGCGAACAGTTTTTGTGGAAACTGGATTCTCGAAGTGGTCATTAAGCTCTACAGTAATTTTGGGAGCTGTACTTTTGTGATCCATTCTAACAATTCGCGTAAGAGTCCGATGGTCCCTATCTGAAAGTTTTGGTTTTATTCTGGAATTTTGTTTCGACGAGGAGGTTTTTCCCTCTTTCTCAAAGGCTGTCATTACTTTCGAGACAGCACTTCTTGATACACCAAACATTTCAGCTGTTTTCGTTACCCTAGCGCCTGCCATACAAACACCAACAATTTGACCTCTTTGAAAGTTCAATAGATCTGTGAGTTTAATGAATTTTAATTACCTTTTTCTGATGATATCTGAAAAGAAACAGCAATTTTAGCAAAACATATTAAGCAACACTAATAATAAATCAAAAAGCATAAAAATAAAAAAGCTTTTGATGGTTTTATAGATATTTTAAAATTATGATGCTATGATGCTAGGTGTTTCCATTATTTTGTCCAACCTCAGTGTGTATTGTTTTATGAAATATCATTATCGAAGATATATCCACTGTCCTAAAAATGGCACATTATAAGGAATTAATTGTAGAAGTCCCATGGATTTTGAAACAAGAAATAAATCAGGAATCAACCTTCGTAAAACTTAGAAACGATTTAAAGCTTGAAGCTCGGTTGAAGGTCCGCTGGTTGGAAAGGATAAGCAGTTACGTGAACGCTTGCCTTTTCTTGACTTCCAACTCAAAATCTCGTAGGGAAGTAGCATCGAAAACAAATTTACAAAAATACCATCTGCTGATATCATTCACTATCTTATAATCACTGTCTCTGTTATGACCAGGTGTATAGAAACAGACCATGCTAAAGGAGCTTTTGACTTATTCTGTGAGTATATATGTGCGTGGATATGTTTATGTGTGCGTGTATGCATTACCATTTATCTTTCACTTGTTTCAGTCATTTAACTGCGGCTGTGCTGGGGCACCATCTTGCAGAGTTTTAGTCGAACGAATCGACTCTCGAGCTTATTTTTCTTCTCATGCCTGGTACTTATCCTATCAGTTTCTTTTACCCCGACCGCTAAGTTACGGGGACGTAAACAGCACCGGTTGTCAAGCGCTGAGTGGGGTACAAATATACACACACGTAAATACACACACACACATAAACACATACATGCATACACACACACTCACATATACACGACGGGCTTCTTTCAGTTTCCATATACCGTATCCACTCACAAGGCTTCAGTAGAACCGAGGCTATAGTAGAAGACACTTGTCCAAGGTGCCACGCAGTAGGACTACACCCGGAACCATGTAATTGGGAAGCAAGCATTTTAACATACAGCTACGCCTGTAATGTGTTCCTAGATTAAGTCTTCATAGGAACATGGCTAGCACACTTAGAATAGAGTACTCAAAGTGTTTGGTCTCTCAACATATTTGACCAAAAACAAGGAGTCGAACAAAATGTTGCTTTTTTTGTTTCACACATTGTGTTAAATAAAAACATGTATGTGCATGTCAGTATGTGCATGTGTGTAAATGCACGTATCAGTGTAGGTACGAATGTGTTTATTTGTGTTAGCGGTGGTTTTTGTGTTCAGTCGAACGACCGTCCAAACATAGCAGATTTGAAAGTATTAACACTAGGCAGAATAAGCTAGTTATAAGCTAGTTGCGCGTTCATTTTATTCAAATTGATAAAAATAATATAGTGATTTTGACATGCTGTTACATGTCCAAATACTTCCTTCGTTCATAAAAGATAACAACAAACGGTTTACACAACTGACATCGCCTAGAGTGATGCTGTATATTAACTTTCCAACTGGTTGATGTTTACTGTCGATTAATAAAACAAAATCATGCTTCTTGTTATGTAATCCCTGTTTATTACATGTAAAATAAGATATCTATACCTCTTTATTTTCTCTTTTATATTTTACTTGCTTCGATCATAGGAGTGCGGCCATGCTGGGGCACCGCCTTGAAAGCTTTAGACGAACATACCCACCAAAACTACTTAGTCTATTACTTATTCTACAGGTGTCATTTACCGAACCGCTAACTTAAGTGGACGTAAACATACCAACACCTGTTGTCAAGTGGTACGTGATAGGGACAAATGGACGGACACACATGCACAAACAGAGATATTCATACACACACACACACACACACACACTCACATACATATATATATACATACATACATACATACATTCATACGGTGAGCTTCCATACAGTTTCTTTCTACCAAATTCACTAACCTGACATTGGTCGGCCCAGGTCTATACTAGCAGATACATGTTCAAGATGCTGCGCAGTGTATGTGTGTGTTTATGTAACTATATATGTATTAGTGTATGGATGTATATTTAAATTTGTATTTTTAAATAAGCGATTCTTGTTCCATGTGTGTACGCTCATTTATTTATAAAATCTATACATGTCTAAGTGAGTATACGAATGTGTGTGTACATCTATCTATCTATCTATCTATCTATCTATCTATCTATCTATCTATCTATCTATCTATCTATCTATCTATATATATATATATATATATATATATATATATGATTGTTGGCGATTTTTTCCTCTGTCTTCCTTTTCTCTTGGACTTCCCCGTCCCCTGTTTCTGAAGAAGTGTTTTGTTCGAAACGTAGAACACCCTTTCTTTCCTTCCCTGGGCGTCTTTTAATACTTTTCATATACCACGTCCTCATGTCGTTGTTTTTTTCTTCTTGTGTTTTTTCTTGTATTTTTCTTCGTTTTTATCTGGATTATATATATGTGTGTGTGTGTGTGTGTGTGTGTTTGTCCCCCCCCCCACCATCGCTTGACAACCGATGTTGGTGTGTTCACGTCCCCGTAAACTAGCGGTTCGGCAAAATAGACCGATAGAATAAGTACATTAATGAGTGTATCTATATAGCTTGTGTACGTTTGTATGTGTTTTTATGTATTTTTATGTGCGTATGTATTTATACTTATGTGTATGTGCGCATACACACACACACACACACACACACACACACACACACACACACACACACATATATATATATATATATATATATATATATATATATATATATATATATATATACATACATACATGTTTGTTTATTTGTTTGTGTATATGGCTAATGTTTGCCTCAATGCGGTCTATATGTCTATATGTATATTAATGGGTATAAGAGTATACAGCTGTGTGAGTGGTCTTGTGTATGTCAATGATTATATGCATGTGCTTCTATGTAGAAGTATTGTTTTGATTTCACTACAGTTCATTGGCATAGAAAGTATTTCGAGGTGTGGTCAGAAAATGTAATTAAAATTAAGATACATAAGTTAGTATACGTGGTCTTCAACCTTTGAAATCTATTTGAAAATTACTGTTGCCTAGTCCTATTTCTTGGCTTAATCTTCATATCTACT
>NC_142935.1:43424981-43439981 GCF_046866305.1 Octopus bimaculoides | reverse complement strand
GACACAGGACCCCTAACTTGATACAATCTACCCTAGTTCTCAAATTTATCAACCTCAGGATCGACCTCGACAGAATTTTAACTTAATACGCCAAATTACGTGATTAAATACTGTAACTAAAAGTATCTCTTTTCTGTTTTAATATTTACCACATTAAAGCGCTAGAAAAATGCTTAGCGGCATTTCTTCCGATTTTACGTTCTCAGTTCAAATGCTGCCGCGGTTGATTTTTGCCTTTTATCCATTCAAAGTCGATAAACTAAGTATCAGATGAACACTGGGGTCGATGTAATTGAATTACTCCTTTCCCTGAAATTGCTGGCCTTGTGCCAAAATTTAAAATCAAAATCTACCACGTTTAAAGCGGTGAGCGGCAGAATCGTTACTTGCGGCATTTCTTCCGACTTTATGTTCTGAGTTAAAATGCCACCGGAGTTGACTTTGTTTTTCCTCTTTTCGGGGTCAAATACTGAGGTTGATGAAATCGACTTACTCGTTCCGTAAATTGCTGGCCTTGTGTCAAAATTTGAAACCAGTATTTATTACGTTTTGGTCAATTTAATTTTAAGGCACTAATTTATCACCCTTTAAGTTTCTGATGCATGTGCAATGCGTACGTGGATCATTGGACATTACCTTTACCTTAGAAATAACGGTTCCTAGTTCCAGCCCAGTCTGAACTATCTACATGTCCAGTTATAAGACACCTGTCAATGATCGGAGATCAAATCGTTCATAGTGTAGATATAAATATTGTTTTCAAATTTTGGTATAAGACCAGCAGTTTGAGGGGAGGGGCCAAGTCGATTACACCGATCCCGGTAATCAACTGGTACTATTTTATCGACTCCGAAATGATGACAAGCAATGTTTACCTGGTCGGGACGATATACCGCTGATCATTTTGACCGGTGTGCTAACGATTCTGCCTGCTTGCAGCACTGTAGTTGTAATATGAAAAAACAAAAATAATTCATCCCCTAAAAATTATGGTTAATAAAAATATTTTCATTTGCATACGTAATTGATTAATTAAATAATGTTAGTGTAAGTTTCCTCAAGCAGTTTTAAGTATCATCACTATTTCTAATCAATTACAAAGTCATGAATCTCTACAGGCGTGTCAGTAAATACATGTATCACTGCAGATTGAAGTAGAGTATAAAAAAGGCTAAAAATAACAGATGATAAATTGCATGACATTCATTACATAGGTCCTAATGACCCTCAAGAAAGCTAAAAAAAGATCGATATTAAAATGCTGCTTTCATACGTGGGATGATATTGCTACCGTTGCTATACAATACTTGTGGGCATCTATTTTAGCATCAAAAGTAAAGGCCCTTTATCTGATTGACAGGAACTCATTTGCCAACATTCTATAGTCATCTGATCACAGATATGCTGTGTCTTCTGTCTCTTTTATGATACAAAAATTGCTTCTGGCCCTCAGAACAGCAAACTGGGCACCGCTTCTATCTAACCTCACTCAACACAGCCGTTTCTCAACTCACAGTTATTCATTATGTTTCTTACTCTAGAACCCCCAGACTAAACATTTAACCCAGAACCGAAATTCTTTGGTGTTCCTTCAGTGCTCGCGTTTCTTTCTTCTAGAAGTTCAAATTGAGAAGCAATTTCATTGACTTCGCCAGCCTGGGTAGGACTGCAAAGGTCTTGAGGACTTCTCTTTCTTCTCAAGAGTCATTACAAGTTTACAGCTCGCTTCATTGTCAAGTTATTTTACCTTGTGAAGTTGATTTTCGAGTTCACGTCACAGCTGTAAGAACAGAGTTAAAACTAGAGCCTCGGTGTGAGAGTTTCTCTCATGATACAAGCACACTCAAAAACTCCACGTCATACTCTTGTCAATTTCATAGAACTGTATATTCATGGAACTGTAGTAAGTTGATTATATGAAGTAGTAGATATCTAAGCTTGAGTGTGATTTCTACCCGTCACTAACACTATTTTCATATTTAATAAGTCACACATTTCTAGTTGAATCACCTGTAAATAGATTAACCTGGTGTCCTCTGAAGAAGAGAGTTTTACCTTTCGTACATTTGACATCATGTAGATAGTCTTTACTTGAACCGTATATAGTAACAAGGATCATTTACAGTCACTCTATGCACTAGTTACACAGCTGCCGCGTAGATCAGATATACTCTCTATATGAACCATACCAACATATGAAAAATATTAAAAAAACATGTACCATGTAACGTGATGACGTCATTCATAGCCTGGTGCCGTGTGTTTTCATAAATTGTCTATAAGGAGAGTTTCTCTCTGAGACAGTGTCTGGAGCGAAGGTATTTCTATGCCTGTACCTATACGAACGTGTTAAACATAATTACAGACAACATTATCTTAACCATCCCTGCTTAGTGTGCCTCTGAGGCATGTAAAATTTTTAACGAAATCAGTTGTGTAGTTCTCGAGTTTTAGTGATGCACACATACAGACACACACACACACACACACACACACACACACACACACACACACACACACACACACACCACACACACACACACACACATATATATATATATATATATATATATATATATATATATATATATATATATATATATACACGTTAAACGACGACGACGATACGTACAGACATGTATATATATATATATATATATATATATATATATATATATATATATATATATATATATATATATATATATATATATATAGACCGCCTAACTGGCCTTTGTAGGGTTTTCGAGTGAGATCGTTGCCAGTGCCCCTGGACTGGCTCTTGTGCGGGTGGCACATAAAAGACACCATTTCGAGCGTGGCCGTTTTCGTGCGGGTGACACGTAAAAGCACCCACTACACTCTCTGAGTGGTTGGCGTTAGGAAGGGCATCCAGCTGTAGAAACTCTGCCAAATCAGACTGGAGCCTGGTGTTGCCATCCGGTTTCACCAGTCCTCAGTCAAATCGTCCAACCCATGCTAGCATGGAAGGCGGACGTTAAACGATGATGATGATGATGATGATGACACACAGAGACATTCTCAGTTTTATATATAGAGAGAGATTATCTAATACATAGAATTTTCTGATACATAGGAATATAATTCGTGTATTTATTTTATAATATGTTTCACTTTCACGCCTATTATATAGTTATTTATTCATCTTCGCGTCATTACTTCAACATTAAGTTTGTGAAGTTTGTGCCTTACCTAAAATGTCTATCAAGACCAAACATATCTTGATTTGTCAGTCATATTTGCCAAACTAATTATACTAATACTGGCCATTGAGTTATAGATGTGCTGTGCTTTCCTCATCACCTAAGTATTTCTATTAATATTTATGATGCTTATTGCATTAAGTATTATAATAGTAAATTAACTATATTGTCAGTGACTGACACACAATTTATGGTTGATTAATTTATTAAAGAACGTCAAAAAATAATAAAATGTAATAGCCATGAGGGTAAGAAGTTTGCTATTTTGCCACTACTGTGTGGTGTTTTGGACAAGTAAGTGCCTTCTATTGGTTGACCAATGATTCCCGAGTTAAATTTCTTGAACGGAAACTACAGAGACCCGTTATATATATAATCAACTTATGTAAGTACACTGTCTGGCCGTACTGGCATGAATTGGTGTATCGTGTTATGTACTTTTATGTCAGAAAGTTTACTTATTCGTTTGGTAAACCGAAATCAATAACATAAGTGGCTGACTTAAATAAATGCTGGGGCCTGTATCAACGTCTATGACATTTGAAGCTGGTGTCTCAACGTTTCCACTGCCCAATGGCAGGAACCAATAAACATAGGAAAAATGGTCCTATATCTTAGACCAGAATCTCCTAGTGCCACTTACAAAAGCATAAGCAAAATAAGCGAAAATCGAAACTAGGGCATTTTTTCGACTCATCAAACGTTCGCATATCGCTATAGGTTATGGGTGGGTCGTAAGTATTTATAAATTCTTGTGAATTATTAATTCTTCTGGAGTATTAGTCATATGACTGTGTTAAGCTACTTCTAAATGTTAACCTCATTAGATAAAAAACAAACTTTCCTATAACATTCTCTCTCTCTCTCTCTCTCTCTCTCTCTCTCTCTCTCTCTCTCTCTCTCTCTCTCTCTCTCGCATTAATATACATAATTTATCTTTCTAAAACCATCCATTTGCTTCGATTTTTTTATGTGGTTGATATCTAGGCGTTGATCGTGTAATCTTTTCAAATGTTTGTTATATATGAAAGGTTCTCCAACTAATATATTTGTTGATTTGCAAAAGCTTGTTCTTGTATATGTCACTGATGTCAGAAAACATTATTGATTATATTTAAGCGACAGACGAGTTTTCCACTTTCTTTAAAAATAATGATTTCTAACAGAGCACAAGGCTACATATTTTGACGAGAGGTAGCATCCATTATATGCATCCCAATTATTCACTAGCACTTTCACCAAACTAACAAGAATATCTCTAAGTGTCTGTACGATTTTATAGAAATAGCAGTTATATCGCTAACGTATCATATCATATTCTACATTATCTAATGTATCCTTTAAAATAGGATGCATTATACAATGTAGTCCGAGATAAACTTCCTTGAAAAAGACAAGAAGGTAACGGCTGGAATGGCTTTCTTCATAGTGCTTTTCGATCAGGGTAGGCGCTGTCAATGAAATTGAAAACAGGATTAGCCAGCTATATACTTTCTGGGGCCCTTCCAACAGACAATACTCAATGTCCGCCAAGAACTTCCCTCTTTATGTAGTACCATTATAACACCAAACACGATGCTAAGCGTTCAGAGAAACTATAGTGAACTCACAGAACATCCTTTTAAAAGCAGATTCAAAGAGTACACATGATTTTTCGGATACAGTAAAAGAGTCATCACCTGTGTCAGAAGTTGTCTGGAAAATAAGGAACAGTGTAATTGAAAACGCTCTTACATCTTGGAGCATACTATATATTGCGCTCCTGTACACCAGTTAAGAAAAAAGTTATATGTTATGCTTACAGTAAAACTTTGTCAGCCAAACTCGAGAAGTACAGCTACTGAATAAAAAAAATGAAATATTGTGTCTTTGCGACATCTGTATATGTTGGCCGTACGAGTATAACGCTGTCCTACCTGCTCACCGTATACTTACAAGGAATAATAGCAATACAAGACATAACTGATGGGTAAACAATAAATAACACTTCTGTTCTATCTAATGCCCCATACAAAAGTAACAATAAATTATGGAATCAATACTTACAGCAGAGTACTATGCTAAAACGAATACACAGTTAACGTCCACTCACAAGTAGAAATAAACACCTAACTGATAATGTAAAAGCATAACATTAAAAATTTCAAATTCCGATAATAATGATTGTACCAACCTCATTGGCTGTAATTACTATAAACACACACCAATTTCACATCATTCAGAAGATGATGCCTTGAAACGTTGATGATGAAAATTTGTGGTCATTATTCTAAACCGCTGAAAGAAATAACAGAAAAATTTCGATAAAAACATAAGCCTAATATGCAATCATGCTTTCAGCACTATATGCTTGTGTATATAATTGAATTATATATCAGTGTGTGTATATGCATGTAGTGTGTTTGAGTGAACATATATGCATATAGGTGTAACTGATGAAAATGTCACAAAAGTGAGACCATCAATGTCATGCCCTAGTACATGTGCAATCATCAAATATTACGACGCTGTTTCATATGTGCAAACATTTTTGAAGATATTAATATCAAATGTCCATGGTTAAGACAATCTCCATTGTTAAAAGAAAATATTGCAAGTAAGAGGTGTTACCTGTCTCGGCCAACCATATACGTTAGTCCATCATTTTGTGCAGTGCAGAACCGAGTTGTGCGCCTCCTTTCTGATTCAAGATCACAGTTTTGTCATAGAAATCTTTACTTAGACACCTCAACTTATTTGTTTTACCTAGAATTCAGTCTGATGGATCCTAATTACGGTACCCTAGCTATAATTAAGGTGTTGTTCGAGTTCACCATAGTATATAATGAAGAACACATAATTTTATATTCCATTTCTACCGCTCACAGTTACATGGACTCTATCACCCCATAGTACCCATTTACCGGGAACTGCGACCTCTAATGGCACCTGTTTCCAGTCAGGTGGATTATATCTCCACAAATCACCTGTCTACACTTCGGTGGCCTGCGCCTCTAAGTGACATTTATTTATAATTAAATGGATTGTACCACCATATAGTATCTATTTACCTATTTACAACATGGTACTTACTAATAGTTAAGTGAGATGTATTCTCATATGGTATATATTTGCAGCTGTGCCAACATTTGGTACAGTCAACTGATGGTAGATTCTACCATCCATTTACATTCGAGCCTCTACATGGTTGTTTAATCTACTAAAAGTAACAATGAAATGTTTTTCAACACACTATCCTCTTAAGAAAATGACATATTAACCAATGTAGTCCTAAATAACCTTAAAAGAGGGAGAACATATGTCTGGAACTCCTTCAGTTGTAGGTTTGAACCTTAAGGGTTTTCTGGAGCTAAACGTCTTAGTTACAACCGGTCAGACAATCTCCATCCCCGCCATGGTGTATAATTACAATGTTTTGAGAGAGTATTTAGTTTCACGTCAACATTAATTGAATAAACCAAAGCATTTTGGTCGTAACAACCCAGTCTTTTCCTCTTTTTCGTTTTTTTTTTCAGACACAGCCTGCTCGTTAAATTAACGTGCAAGTGGCTGAGCACTCCGCAGACACGTGTAGAATCGAGAACACATCGCGAACTTTACGATTGCCGGTTACACTTTGATATGATCCCGAAGGATATACGATTGTGACATTTGAAATAACAGGTTTTGTTTAATTAATAACTATTGTTCACGTAGACGCATAGTAGGGTTCTCACATGTATATGTCTGTAATAAAGCTAGTAAATATTTTAAAAGATTATCTGTGTTATATATGTGTGTGTATGCGCGCGCCTGTGTGTAGAGAAAGAGAGAACGACAAAGAAAGAGAAAGAGATACATATATGCATACATATTTTTATACAATAGATATGCCCATACGCACATATACAAACGGTATGCGCGCGCGCGCGTACAGACAGAAACAGAGAGTGGGTGGAAGGGAGGGTGAGAAACGATGGTGATTAAACTAAATTGAAAATGATACAAAGAAATATAATTATTTATTCATATTCAGCTAAAAAGTTCTGCGATATGAAATCCCAACGGAGTTTGAACTTGGAACACCAGGGTTGCTAACTGAATTGTTGGATGATTAACTTCAATTCAATCAACATACATACATACATACATAAACATAGATAGATACGTGCGTGTATACATACATACTCACGTACATACATGCATACGTATATACATACATACACACACGCACTACACCTACATACATACATACATACATACATACATGATGTGAGTAAATGCATTAGTGACAATCTGAATAAGCTAGTATTTTCAGAAAAGGAAATCAACCAGCTAACTTGCACATTACAAACATAACCTGTGAGTGGAACTGTAAAAATATGCAAAACTTTCCTCAAGTTTTAAGTGTGACATTGTTTTGTTATCTACATACCAACGATGGAGTTTTGTGTCTTTTTTAGAAACCCGTTCCTTCTTCAGAGGAAGAATTTAAATATAAAAATAACTGAAGAGAACATACGAGGGGGTGCTGAAGAGTTCCTTGCTTTAAGGATAACGTGAAAGGCCTAGAAGGAAGCCCAATCGTCCAAGATCTTTTACAGAGCTTAGAAAAGCTGAAGGACCGCTGCAATAAATGCGTAAAATCATAATAAACTGATCTTCCTGTATTTTCTATTACCTAAAGCCAGGAACTTTTCAGCACCCACTAGTACATACATATACGTACGTTTATGGTTCTCCGTCGTTCAACGATGAGATTCAGCTGTTCGATCAATTTAATTACTTCCAATTCGATTACATCGAATTAAAGTGTCAGTGGCTGAAGATTCCAAAGACACGACTACTTTTAACGTTATTCTCTGACAGAATCAGTCACAGAATGTTGGATAAGGTTGTTTCTTTGAATTATAAGTCCAATTCATCTGATGATCTTCTCTAGTTTCCGATAACTCGATTTCGTGCAAAGTGTAACGGTCAAATCTTGGCTACAGAAAAACGACATATAGCCAAAATGCCGCGTAGTGGGATCGAAACCGAGACTCTCTGGATATGGAGTTTTATATATAAAATATACATAATATATATAATGTACATACACACATAAATACACGTGCACGCACGCGCTCACACATATGCGTGTGTGCGTTTATCTATCTATCAGTTTATTTATGTCTATCTAGCTATATCTATCTATAT
Source organism: Octopus bimaculoides (assembly GCF_046866305.1). Lineage (NCBI taxonomy): Eukaryota > Metazoa > Mollusca > Cephalopoda > Octopoda > Octopodidae > Octopus > Octopus bimaculoides. The sequence continues at coordinate 43,431,579 of NC_142935.1, read as the reverse complement.
CGTTATCTCTCTCTCTCTCTCTCTCTCTCTCTCTCTCTATATATATATATATATATATATATATATATATATATATATATGTATATATATATATATATATATATATATATATATATATAATATCAGGCTAATAAGAAATATTGGAAATTTCTACTACCAGTGGCCTAGCGTGTAAGAAAATTTAGTCAATAGACGACATATTATTCATATAAATACAGTGTACATTTAAACACATAAGCGGTATCCATCATAGGATTCCTTGCACGCTAGAAGGAACAGCTAAAATCCAAACCACTATTAGGTATAAATTTCTATCTCCTGGACCATGGTTTCAGACTTTTTTTTAGCAAATAAAGTAATTTGTTAGGCGAAGTCTTCGTCAGCAGGTACACCAAGATTAAACATATAAGCACGAAGCAATCCAGTGTATTCCCCGTGCTTATACATTCTAAATTTTCTTGTCGGCAGTAAATGAAAATTCTGCCGGCGTTTCATTCGAAAATTTTCCAGAAAAAAAAAGGGAATCCTCTGTATTTATATATATCAAATTAAATACACAACCGAAAAAGCTACTATTTAAGACGATAGGGTGTGAGTTCAGGGATATTTGGTTGCTATTTCTAGCATGTGGAGCTACTACATAGAGACTCTCTGGTATAATAATTAGGATTTTTACACCAGTTACTCAGTCATATGACGAAACTCCGAACAAACCTCGGTTATACCAAAGCTAAATCCCATTTATATAATCAGAAAGCAGAAAAGTACTAAAAAGTTTCAAAAAGTCTAGCCAACAGTTCATCAATTTTTATACTGGGAGTGAAAAGCAAAACACAATAGTAATAAAACTATGTTAAGTGTACAATGTTGAAATAGGAATCCACAAAACCAATTTAACAAAGCATACTCATCTAGATAAGCACAAGAAAATATTGCCGTAATTAACTCAAATTTTAAATAAACTATTTCACACAGTTTTCCCCTAGTAGCAAAATAATAAAATTAGAATTTCAATCAATAGCATTTGTAGATTACCGTGCAAGTAATCAAAGTATCGATCATGTAGGAATTATTTTATCATCAACTGCAGTTGTTTTGAAACTGCATTGATCAAAACGCATGGCACTTATAAGAGTATTAATATTCCTTCCTTACGAAAAGATCAAACTGAAAACTAATAATAATCTGCTTTTAATTTTGGATGTGTCGATTAATATTGCTTGTGAAAAGTATATACGCATATACTAGATATAACAATAAGCAATAAAATAAAATTGCATCAAATTATACCACTTTATAGTGTTAATCATTATTGCAAAACTCCTGCCGAAGTGTTATATCAAATTGTGAAACAAAAATATTGAGAGACATGGGGATTGCTATTAAAACTTTTTGCATTGTCGCAATAGAGTTTCAAACCTTTGTGACATTAAAAATTCTCTTTATAAGTTAATGACATCAGATAACCCAAAGCTGATTCTCATAAAAACTGCTTGCCACTCTTTCCATTTAGCATGTTCCCACGTTGACGAAGAATTATTTTTAAACATTGCTCACCGGTTAAGAGAACTTACAACTGGTTTCATAGAATCTTACATGAAGATACATAAATTAATCAACGATAGGGAAGAATTATAGAAAATGGCTCTTTATTCCGTCACAAGAAAGTTAATGGGAAGTAACAGTGTAACAAGTACAGTAAGCCAGTGGCATGCATAAAATTTACATTTGCAAAGAGCAACTTCTAGTTACAATAACTATTATGCAAAGGAATTACATGCAATTTACTCAGATACAGCTGAAGAACTTCAACATTTACGAGACATGACTACACTGAGTGAATTTGATAAAATTAATCTTGTGTTCCAAAATGAAATTGCAGGTATTAGAGTACCATAGCTGATCTGTGAAGTTTTGCCTTGTCTATGCTTGCTGGAATTTTACATCATTAATATGTGGATCTGGAAACGAATTTCGACATTGATTTACAGTACCTTTTACACTACTGACTTGTGACACCACTTCTATAGTATATTTACCGGCAAAATTTTGTCAAATCAAATTTTCCTAAAGTAAGGGAACTCTGCACAAAAATAGATGTCAATTTCAAGACTAAAAATGAAACTTGAAGAACAAAACATTTGCTACTATAATCTTACCCTTATCTCTTGCAGAAAGGCTTAGTAATCTACATAGAAAAATATGGAAAAAGTTAATGAAGAAGACAATGAAATTTTTACTACATTTAATTTTTAATTTTTAAAGCTGAGAATTTTATTGAATATTATATCAAATGATCTAACTAAGCAAATGAGTACTCAACGACAGAATACACACACACACACACACACACACACACACACATACACGCACGTATAGTTATAAGATCCAATGATCTAAGTGTAGGAAGTTAGTACGCTTCGAGCAGTCCGTGGTAGGTATAAAAGACAACAAATTATATCTTCGGGGAGTTAACTTGAGATCCCTTAACGACAACGTAACCTTCATAGAACTAAGGTATCTTCGGCTGAGTATTCCTCGATGAGTAATTATTACATGAAAAGATCTAGCTAGGAAACATATGTAGTCTGAATTTTACCTGCTCCACAATTTGTGTGTGTGTTCTCTTCTTAGAAAGGAGCTGGTTTATAGCAAAGATACAAAACTCCATCGTTGGAATGTAGATAATAAAAACGATGTCACATTTTAAATTTGAGAAAAGTCTCACATACTTTCTCTGTTTCACTTAGAGATTGTATTTGTAATGTACGAATTAATTGGCTGATTTCTTTTCCTGAAAACCTTAGCTTATCCAGATTTTCACTTAGGCATTTACTCACAAAACTAAGTGCACCAATTATTATTGTTATAAATGTGAATTTATAATCGGGATATAGTAGCTAGAGGTACCATAATAGCTGGCCATAGCTTTTCTCTTTCTCTTTTATTTTCGAAAAACATTCACATTAACAGGGCAGCTGACCTCTATGACGGTACATACACTTTCAACAATATCCAGTTTGTTATGTCTATACTTCGCAGAAGTTTCGATGGGAATTTCCATTAATATTACTAGTGTTGATGTTTGTGCATGCATTCAATAACAAGAGGATTTTCTATGCTTATTCTGGGATAGCCTTTTTTCGAATAACATTGTATATTGTTTTAGCGACAACGTTGTGTCGCATAGAGAGGTAGTACCTTGACAGCACTTCTGGGCAGGTGTAAATCACATGTCGGGTGTCATTCAAAGAAATGTGACATAAGCTACATTTTCGGTTGCATCGTGAGGCTCGAAGGGTTTCACTTTCCTTTTGTTTACAAATTTGTAGGAATCTCCTGCGTAGCTTTCGAGCTGAGATTTGATATAGCGGTCACAAGACCTACACAGGCTGCACTCCATGTCGATATTATTGTTTTCATCAAGTCTTCGGGAAATACATCCATGCATTATCTTTCTTTGGTATGCTGAGCGTTTCCCATCCAGGTCTTCTTTGAGGTATGTTAGTCCGATTGTTTTGTGGCTGTATGGGATGTCATCAGGAAGATGACATCCTATAGTCTTGACAAAGACGAGGAGGTCACTTTCGATAAGTAGGAAGTTGTTCTCTTCGCTTTTCAGCACGAAGTTTATGTATTTATTTTTTGCTGGTGTTGTCAGATCACTCTCGAGCGCTGTTAGTGACATGCAACTCAGTACAACCTGTTGCATGGTCGAGCCATTGGCCACTAAACCGGTAACCCCCATCAAGCTTGCTTGGTAAGGAGGATGACTTATTGGACACCTTGCGGGACAAAAGATAAGGCCCGTTAAAGGGACTCAAGAGAGCCAGCACCCATCCAAAATGTGCATACATATACATATATATATATATATATATATATATATATATATATATATATATATATATATATATATATATATATATATATATATATATATATATATATATATATATATATATATATATATATATATATATATATATATATATATATACATATATATATATATATACATATACGTGTCTTCCGATAAGGTATGCGCAGGGACGTAGAAATACTCTGGTTGCAGTCCAAGGATGCAGTAAGTCCTCTGAGAATGTGGTACCCCTCGTCTTTGTCAAGGCAGCTCTCTAGAAGAAGGCTAACTGTTGCGATACTGAGCCGGATATCTAGCACTTTACTTTCTCTGGGTTACATGGTGTTGTCTGTGTGAGTCATTGTAGTGTTGTGCAAGCCGCACTCGGCTTAATACATTTGCCCGGACATTGCTGACACTCCTTGTCATGCTCGTCTACTGTATAGACAACCATCATGGATGTATTAATATACACACATACATATGTATGTATCCATGTATGTACATACGTACATATGTGTGTATCCATGCATGTACGTACGTATGTATGTATGTATCAATGGATGTACGTACGTATGAATGTATCCATGCATGCACGTACGTACGTATGTATCAATGCATGTACGTACGTACGTATGTATCCATGAATGTAAGTACGTATGTAGGTGTCCATGTATGTACGTACGTACATATGTGTGTATCCATGCATGTATGTACGTATGTATGTATCCATGTATGTACGTACGTATGAATGTATCCATGCATACACGTACGTACGTATGTATCCATGAATGTAAGTACGTATGCAGGTATCCATGTATGTACGTACGTACATACGTAATTATGTATCATGCATGTACGTATATATGTATATATGAATGTATGCAAGTATACATATATGAATGCATACATGTATGTACTATGTACGAACTATATATGTATGTATGAATGTATGTACGTTTGTTTGTATGCATGTATGCATGCATGTATATATGTATGTATACATTTATGCATCATTTGCAAGTTATAATTCATTTTGGGCAATTAACACAAACCACTACCTGTCTGAAAATTTTACACCACAACATACGAGAAATAAAAAAAAAACTATACCAATCATCAACTAATATTATTATTTTTTTTCCGACCATAACAAATTCTGTTATGTTAACTCTGTCATCTTTCTAGTACTGATGAAATAGAAATACATATTCTTTTCTACTCTAGGCACAAGGTCCGAAATTTTGGGGGAGGGGGAGTCATTCGATTAGATCGACTCCAGTACACAACTGGTACTTCATTTATCGATTCGAAAGGATAAAAGGCAAAGTCGACCTCGGCGGAATTTGAACTCAGGACGTAATGGCACACGAAATACCGCTAAGCTTTTCGTCCAGTGTGCTAACGTTTCTGCCAGCTCGCCGCCCTAGAAATATATATTAAGTACTGGTATTGATACAATCGACTGTTCTCTTGTTGCAAATTTTCAGACCTTATCTAACGTGTGAATGCGCATGGTTCAGTGGCTAGAGAGCTCACAATCATAAGGTAATGATTTCGATTCCCAGACTGAGCTATGTGTTGTGTTTTTGAGCAAGCCACTTTATTTCACGCTGCTCCAGGTCACTCAGCCGTAGAAATGAGTTGCGACGTCACTGGTGGCAAACTGTATCGCCCTTTGCTTTGCCCTTGGATGACATCAGTGGCGTGGAGAGGGGAGACTGGTATGATTGGGTGACTTCTGGTTTTCCATAAATAATCTAGTCTGGATTTGTGCCTCGGATGGTTACTTTCTAGGTGCAATCCCATGATCATTGGTGACCGAAGAGGGTCTTTACTCTTTACCTTTTTAGTTATCTAATATATTGATATTATTTTAACTATTTCATAAAATACAGAAACCAACATCGGACATATTTCAGTCGTTTTTATAATCACATAAATAAAGTACAATCTTAAACGTTCTTGCCAAAGTAGCGACCGACGAATCACCAAGTAAATTTACAAGGAATGTATATGTGTTGGCATAAGACACTAGAACAGTTTCAAAAATAATTTTCCGAATAAATTGTCGCATTTGACTAAATGATTACAATAATATCAGTTAATAAATAATTTTTTGTTTTCGTGTCCCTTTTTCTATTTTTTTGGGGGTGGGGTAATTTAAAATTTTTACTCGGAGATTTTAGTTAGCGTTCTGATATCCACAATATTAAATATGTTAACTCTGGCTTCATTATTGCTTTTTCGTGCCAAAAGCGTCTCGGAATAATTCATAAATGACTGACATTATTATTCTTTTACATGAAGTAGTTTTTGTTTGTTTGCTGTTATTTGGGGGTTTATCAATTAAATAAAATGGATAAGCATTGTCTCATTCATTACAAACAATACACATATAATACATACACACATACACACGCGCGCGCACACACACACACGCACACACACACGCACACACACGCACACACAAATATATATGTATAAACACACAGATAAGTACATATTCACAATCATTACACTGATACACATACAGTCAATTATATAAGAGAGAAAGACGTGTGTGTGTGTGTGTGTGTGTGTGTGTGTGTGTGTGTGTGTTTTATTCACTCACCACACTTGGGTAAATGTGGTTCTCTACTGGGACATGAAATTATTCATTGTTTTTGGCCTTCAAAGTATTGTAAATATCAATCGCTTCACGTATATGTCTATACACATACATACACACACACG
>NC_142935.1:43417481-43422481 GCF_046866305.1 Octopus bimaculoides | reverse complement strand
TGTATGTATGTGTGTGTGTGTGTGGCTGTATCTGTGTTTGCCCCATCACTGCTTGACAACCGGTGTTGGTGTGTTTACGTCTTTCTAACCTAGCGGCTCAGCAAAAGGGCCCGACTGAATAAGTACCAGGCTTAGCAAAAATAAGTACTGGGGTCGATTCATTCGACTAAACATCCTTCAAGGGGATGCCCCAGCATGGCCGCAATCTAGTGATGGAAACAAATAAAAGATCGGATTATTTAAATATAAGAACATTTTAACATATTTTTCAGAAATTAACTGTGGCTTCTAGAACTGAAAATAACTCTACCAACGTGAAAATTATATTATAAATATTTTAACTTTCCTTCGTATATTTTATTAAGAGGCGAGTTGGATTTAATTTTATAATGATATTCGTTAATTCGATAATAAATATAAGATGTCTTAGAAAATAGATTTCTGGCAGTTTCGACGAAGAGGATTCAGTTGTTCAGTTAACTTAATTACCTCTTGACTGCTAATTGAATTAATGCGTAAGTGGCTGAGCATTCCACAAACATTATCTTTGTACCACTTACAGAATCATTAGGTAAAATCAGTGTGACACAGTTCTGACAAGGCTGTACCTCTGAATTACAGATCAACCAATTCGATGTGCTACTGCACGGATTTTGTCTACCCAGTGTCGCTCACAAGGCTTGGAGAGACCCGAGGCAATGGCAAAAGACACTCGTCCAGGGTGCTACCCAATAGGATCAAACCCAGGAATTTTTGTTTTTTAATGCAAAGGGACCTTCTTTAACCATTCGCCTATGCTGCTCTCACGTATTCTTTTCTACTTTAGGCACAAGGCCCAAAATTTTGGGAGAGTGAGCCAGTCGATTAAATCTACCTCAATACACAACTAGTACTTAATTTATCAACCCCGAAAGGATGAAAAGCAAAGTCGACCTTGGCGGAATGCAGCTCTCACATATTAAGGTATGCAGTCTAAGGAGGTAAGTATGTTTATTAAAAGAGATAATTTTGAAAGTTGCATAGAATTACAGTAAAATCGTATTAGAAGATATAAATTAGATCATTGCAATATATATTCTTTTATTCTTTTACTTGTTTCAGTCTATTGACTGCAGCCATATTCATATATATATATATATATATATATATATATATATATATATTTATATATATATATATATATATATATATATATATGCATATATATATTTATATATGTATATATGTATGTATATATATATATATATATATATATATATATATATATATATATATATATATATATATATATATATATATATATATATATGCATATATATATTTATATATGTATATATGTATGTATATATATATATATATATATATATATATATATATATATATATATATATATATATATATATATATATATATATATATATATATATATATATATATATATATGCATATATAGAGGTTATGAGAGGTAATGGTGTCAATAAGACCCAAAGGTGTCAGGTAATGCTGAGTAAGTGGTATGGACAGACTATAGCTAAGCTCCAGGTTCGGTGATTATGCGAATAAGGAGTCCAACGTAGGTCATATATCAGCATGTGTATATATAAAAAAAAATTTCAGAATGAGATAAAAATCCAAGTGTGTGAAAGGTTTTAAAACATTTATAAATAGAAGGTCTTAAAGCTGTATCCGGGATATTTTATATATCCCTTTATCGGACACGGTGTGAGAAAATGGTTAAGCCATGGATTTTTATTTCATTCTGAAAATTTATATATACACACACACACACACACACACACACACACACACACACACACATATATATATATATATATATATATATATATATATATATATATATAATATGGACTTCTTATTCGCATAATCACCGAACCTGGAGCTTAATTATGGTCTATCCATAGCACTTACTCAGCATTAACTGACACCTTTAGGTCTTACTGACACCATTACCTCTCATAACCTATATATATATATATATATATATATATATATATATATATATATATATATATATATATACATACATGCATATATACATATATATATTTAGTGAGATAGATAGATAGATAGATATGTATGAGCGCGTATGTGTACACACACATTAATGGTTATATAGAGTTATAACCAAAAACAATTTAACATTCAACTGAAGAGTGTACTTGGTTTAATTGCATCATTTCCCGTCTTCAATTCCTGTTAGAAAAGTACACTCATCGGAAATGAACTAATATATTAGTGCTGGTTTTAATGTATACATGTTTTATTATATTATATTAATAAAGGAACCATTGTTATTAAACAAAGCAATCATTATTTTATAGTTTCATATTGTATTATTATGGTGTATTAAGGCGGCGAGCTGGCAGAAACGTTAGCACGCCGGGCGAAATGCTTAGCAGTATTTCGTCTGCGTTACGTTCTGAGTTCAAATTCTGCCGAGGTCAACTTTGCCTTTCATCCTTTCGTGGTCGATAAATAAAGTACCAGTTACGCACTGGGGTCGATGTAATCGACTTAATCTCTATGTCTCTCCTTGTTTGTCCCCTCTGGCGAAGGGCATCACAATTAAAATATATATATATACATGCAAAGGGCACCACAATTAAAATATATATACATGCCTCTGTAGGTGTGTGTGTGTGTGTGTGTGTGTGTGTGTGTGTGTGTGTGTGTGTGTGTGTGTGTGTGTGTAATATATATATATATTTATTATATTATGCTCCTCTGCTGCAGAAATTGCGGGACGCCATCAAAGCAGAGAGACGCAGCATGCTGACCAAAGGAATCCAAAGGAATCCTCCAAGACAACACCCAAATTCACAATATACATGTTGCCCAGATAGACGTACACTCCTGCGGCTATGAAATCCTTCCTCATCCCCCTTACTCTCCTGACCTTGCCTCATCTGACTTTCACCTCTTTCCAACTATGAAGTCTTTTTTGAAGGGGAAACACTTTTCGAATGATTATGAACTTATTTCCGAGGTAAAGTCTTGGCTCCAGACGCAACCTACCGACTTCTACTGACGAGGTCTTCATAGCTGCATAAAGCGATGATAGAAGTGTGTCGCCTTTAGTGGTGGCTATGTAGGGAAGGACTAATAATTATGACAAGTTTCGTTTATCTCAGTCCTTGAGAAGTTGGTCAGGGGAAATCTTTAATGAACACACCTCATATGTATGTAAACATATATATATATATAAAGGGCATTAATTAGCACCAGCATTGCTAGAAATAAGAGTCAAAACAGCTCAGTAGCCACAGAAAGCACTGTCTTAATGACTGACAAGGGTTGTTTTGACTCTTATTTCTAGCAATACTGGTGCTGATTAGTGCCCTTTGTCACTTTAATGACGTATATATTTCTGCCTTTAGGTTGTAAAATTGCGAATTAGCCACCCTCATTATTTCTAATTTGCACTTTTACCGTTTATGAAATCAGTGTATGATTTCAACAAAAATCTTCCAAACAGACAAGACGAGCTGACTTCAACCCTAGGCGCAGTGAGAGCCACCGATGAGCATTAAGATGCGTCGGCATCAAAATATGAAATGATCGATGATCTGGCTATATCTACTGCTGTAGGGTGGTTGCCTCCCGCGTCAATCATTAAGATAGTGCCTTCTGTGGCTATTGAGTTGTTTTGACTCTTATTTCTAGCAATAGTATTGCTGATTAGTGCCTTTTGTCACTTTAGTGACGTACATATTTCTACGTTTAGGTTGTAAAATTGCGAATTAGCCACTTGTATTTTTTATGATATATATATACATACATACACACACACACACACACACACACACACACATATATATATATATATATATATATATATATATATATATATATATATATATATATATATATATATATATATAAATACACACGCACATACATACATGCATACATGCATGCATACATACATGCACACGTACATACATACAGTTAAAATTTACCCAGGACTATATCATTTAATCCGTTCTTTGTGAAAACAATTTGTATGATATTACTATCAGGTCAAAGGACTATGTACATACTTCCTTGTTGCGTTGTCAACATATAAAATCCTCTCCGATCACAGTCCTTCATAATATTACCACATCTCAGTGTCTTTTCTTTTTTTCTTCTTTTTCATTTCAATTATTATGTTAAACGATTTCTAACTGGACGCGTCACACTGTTTCTGAAGAAATTCGAAATCGTAACTGATGCGAATAAAACTATAATTTCCCAGCTTGTAAACGCTTGCTAGAAATAGTATTTTTTGTGACTATTTACTTAATTGGCAAAGAAATAAATATGGAATAGGTTGTTGTAGCACTTCATCAACATACAATATATTCGTAAATCGTTTAAAGTCGTCTACTTTGAATAATTCATAGCTTCTCTTTAATTTTTATATTTTCTGTTCTTGTAATATCGAGGACTAAGTCCGCGGGGGTAAAGTGTGCTTATAAGAGGAATCCAGTTAAGCTGGTATGGAGATAGTGATGCAAATAAACACGCTGATAAATGGCAATGATCCAGAAACCGGTCCGTGGACGCGAAGTTGTGCTGGATGGAGGTACTGGTATCCCTTGTTCGAAAATATAAAGATACAGAATTTTGGTGTCGTATGGCTAGCTGGCAACGATGTTTCCTGGGGCTAAATAACAGTAACATTTGTCCCGTCCTGGGACTGCCACATTATGTTGAAAAAGGTCATTATTTTATGGTGCTGTTACTGCGTATCTTGCTTTGAGAGATTTAGAAATAATAAGATTTCTATTTAATAAATATATACTTTACAAAAAAGTATTGTGCAATTCTCAAGTTTAATGTTAAATTGTTTTATTATAGCTCGACCTAAATCTGAAAGACAAAAGAGCTTTAGTCTAACACAAGTGATTTCCTAACATTAAAAGCGGAAAGGATAAAGCAGTACTCCGTATACTTCAAAACTCCAAAGTCACTACAGGCCCTCTTGCAACAATATA
>NC_142935.1:43399981-43412481 GCF_046866305.1 Octopus bimaculoides | reverse complement strand
GTAGCAGCCATTGTGAATTACCTCATCTCTCCTGTTACACTCTGTTTCACACTGAATCTCCTTGAGAACTATGTTAAGGGCACATGTGTCTGTGGAGTACTCAGCCACTTGCACGTTAATTTCACGAGCAGGCTGTTCCGTTGATCGGATCAGCTGGAACCCTTAACTGGAACTTAATGTGGATGCTTTGTTAGAACTCTGAATTCTGTTATTAGCCTTGTGAGACCCTCTCATATAGGCGCTTGGTTCATAAAAGCACACACATAGATCGTAGCTGACAGTCTGTCATGGGCGTCGGAATTCCCATATCAGGTGATTTCGTCTTATTGGACTTTCTCCGTGGGAAGCACTGGGCGTTGCATGGGAGCTACATCTTGCTGTTACGATATATAACACAGCGTAACAATTTTCAAAAAAAACATTTGTTTATTGTATTTCTTTTATTGTTTATCAATCCATTTTTTCTGCTGATTCCAAAAATGAAAATAATATTTGTGTATCATCAACAGTTAAAAAAATATGTCGATTTTCAATGTTATATATTCGGTATTGTTATAACGTTCCGCTACTAAATTTATGTCTAATTTTCTCTTTCAGACCAACTACTAAGTTCTGCTACTTTCAGAATGGCTACTAGACTTTGTAAAAATTCTCCAGATACATTTTGCTATGTGTGTGGTTATTATATTGGGAAAAAAGTAGGTATTACATAAGATCGTGAAAGGTGCCAAATTGTGGATAGCGTACAGACTCTATTTCGGAATACCCATGGGTGACCAGGATAAACCATGGGCTCCACATGTGATATGTGGAAGCTGTCGATCTACTCTAGAAGGATGGTTAAGAGGTACAGGAAGGTCAACACCTTTTGCCATTCCAAGGATATGGAGAGAGCCAAAGAACCATCATGATGACTGTTACTTTTGTATGATCAATGTGACAAAGTACAGAAAAGTGAAAGGAAGACAAGCTCTCCAGTATCCAGACATACCATCATTTAGAGTACCTGTCCCACTTGATGACAATTTACGAGTACCACTACCACCAGAAAATATTTCATCTGAAGAGTCAACAAGTAGCAGTCAAGAAATGGAGGAAGCTTTCGTACCAAGAACGACTTCGGAGCCTCACTTTCCAAATCAGAGTGAGGTAGATGATTTAACCAAGGATCTGGGTCTTACTAAGTCAGGAGCTGAACTTCTTTCATCAAAGTTGAAGGAATGGAATCTACTGGGGGGAGACTGCAAGATATCTGTGTACTGGAAACGCCATGAAGAATTTGAAATTTACTATGAAAATATTAATGATTTGTGTTATTGTAAAGATGTGATTGATTTGTTTACTGCTATTGGACTCAAACATGATTCTGCAGAATGGCGACTGTTCATAGATAGCTCAACACGAAGTCTCAAAGCAATGTTGCTCCACGATGGAAATTAATATCCTTCTCTGCCTCTTGCACACTCCATACAGAAGAAAGAAAATTACGATAATATCAAAGAACTTCTCGACAAAATAAATTACGTTGGGTTCAAGTGGGATGTTTGTGATGATTTCAAGATGCTTGCCTTCTTGCTTGGCTTGAAAGTGGGGTAAACAAAGTATTCGTGTTTCCTTTGCTTATGGGACAGCAGAGCTGATGATGATCATTACAAGAGAGTACATTGGCCCCCACGAGTGGAACTGCAGCCAGGAATGTTAAATGTTCTCAAACAGCCTCTAGTAGATTCCAACAAAATCTTATTACCCCCACTTCATATCAAACTCGGATTGGTAAAACAGTTTGTGAAAGCCTTAGATTTTAGAGGAGAAGCTTTTCAAGAAATTCGTCTTATGTTTCCAAAGCTATCTGAGGCTAAGATCAAGGGTGGCATATTTGTTGGGCCCCAAGTAAATGCAATGTTAAAGTTGAAGAAACTGGAACAAGCAATGACAAAAGTTGAAAAAGAAGCTTGGTGTGCATTTCGTGATGTAGTTCGGGGATTCCTAGGAAATCACAAGGATCCCAATTACAAACAGCTGGTAGCAAAGCTTATTGAAAACATCGAGAAAATGGGTTGTCGTATGTCCTTAAAGGTTCATTTTTTGCATTCTTACCTAGATTTTTTCCCCGAAAACTTGGGTGATGTTACTGAGGAGCATGGTGAGAGATTTCATCAGGACATCGCAACTATGGGAAGAAGATACCAAAAGACGATGGGTTACTGCTATGATGGGAGATTATATATTGTCTCTAGTCAGAAGAGATGAAAATATACACTCCAGAAAATCTCGATCGTCAAAGCACTTCTTATCTTAAGAAAAGAGTCATCAAGGCATTTACAGTGCAGAGTTTTATTGTTTCTTTTTGTTCTAACTAATATTATACTTCCTAAATACTTTTCAATATATGAAAAAGTACTAAATGTTGTGTAATTATCCTTACAATACTAGAACTGATTGAACCAACAAAGTGCTGTAGAGAAAAGTTACAAATATAACGAACAAATATGAAATTAGGAATAAATAAATAACTATCGATGTTACGTCAAAACGAATGTGATTTTTGAATTTAGTAGCAAAAAATGCATATATGAATATTAAAAAATACAAATAAACAAAACATGTGTTACATTGTGTAATCAGCGTCATTTCAGACGCTGATGTCGCAAATAACCCGCAAGCTTTTTAAAAATTAATTATTAGGGATGGAAGCAGTATTTATACAAAAAGGTAATCTTTATATCCAACTTAACATGAATGACTTGTTAAAACACTGAATATTACGTTATTAGCCTTGAGTGACACTCTCATATAGATTTGGCTGGCATGCAGCGACCGGTGCTTCCCACTAAGGAGGTCCAATAGAACGAAATCACGTGATATGGGAATTCCGGCTTCCATGCCAGACGAATTTTGTTTGCTACGATCTGTGTGATTTTATGCACCAGGCCCCGATATGAGAGGATCTTTCAAGGCTGATTACGTAGTATTCGAGTTCTTAAAAAGACGTCCATGTTAAGTTGGATGTGTGTGTACTTCTTTAATCTGTAATTCTTTAATCCAGTTTCACTCACAAGGCTCGGAGAAATCCATGGCTGAGAATTTACTCGAGGAGTGTGATCGAACTTGAAGTATGTAGAACTGAGTAGCAAACCTTTTAACCATTTGGCTGTGATAAGACGAAGATCAAAAAGGTGAAATTAATGAACATGATGATGATCATGATGATGGTGGTGGCGGTGGTGTTGGTGGTGGTGGTGGTGGTGGTGGCGGCGGCGGTGGCGGTGGCGGCGGCGGCGGCGGTGGTGGTGGCGGTGGCAGTGGCGGCGGTTTTGTTGGTGTTGCTGCTGCTACTGCTGGTGGCGGTGGTATTGGTGGTGCTGATGTTGGTGCTGATGACTGCGCTAGTGGCGGTGGTGATGGTGAAGAAGAAGAAGAAGAAGAAGAAGAAAGAGAAGAAGAAGAAGAAGAAGAAGAAGAAGAAGAAGAAGAAGAAGAAGAAGAAGAAGAAGAAGAAGAAGAAGAGGTATTAACACTGGTTAAGAGATAGTCGTCCAAGTAGTGGTTAATTTTATATTGCAAGACATTGCATCGTGACAGCCTCCAATCCATCCTACCATCCATCTTTGATATTCCTTGTGGATTTGGCTCTTTTCACTATTTATTAATTAGTTCCTTCAGTATTTTTTTCCATTATTTCAGGATTTTACTATTCTATTTGTTGTGGACCTCCAGGGAACTTTATCGTGAACGTATTACAAATGTGTTTCATTAGCTGTCCATTTCGAAGACTCGATTAATCAACCTGATTTATACAGCTGTTGTTGTTGTTGTTGTTGTTATTGTTGTTGTTGCTGTTGTTGTTGTTGTTGTTGTTGTTGTTGGTGGTGGTGGTGGTGGTTTTGTTGTTGTTGCTGCTGTTGTGTTGTTTAGCCCCAGGCCATCTCTGTGTGAGCAAACCTATGATCAGAGATGTTCCTTTCTCAGTCTTCTGTAATAATTCCATTCACATCTATGATGCTTTATGGACTAAACGTCTTGTCAGTTTTAAATCCCAGTGAGAATAGATTTTGCATCTCATCGTTTCTTGGTATTTAGCAAGCTGCCAAATATGTAACTACTAAAACGTGCAGTTGTTTTATTCTACCATTTCCTTCTGCAAACAGTTTTATAAATAGCTTTAATCTGTGTTGCACGTTGCCTCACACATGATAGAAAGGAAATTTACATTAGCTAACATCAGCGGCTTGTGACAAGATACAACCCTCCAACACCTTTACGATTCAATATACGACCCTTCTGAGTGCAGGTACGGAAAATATAAATCCAGGAGACTTTCACTGTCAATAAGTTTGGTTGTCATGAGGAGTGAGAAGAGATGGTGTCTTGTCTAATGATCTTTCGACTGAGTTTTGAAGTGTTCAAGTAATGGGCAATAGGAATGAGGAAGAAGTGAATATGTTATTTAGTAGGTGGGGTTGATGAGAAATCAATTATACTGAATGAGAACTAAGGGAGGGTGGGTAAAAAAACCGAGACTAAGACAGAGATGGTAAAAGGACGACCAGGAAATCGATGTTGTAGTTATGGTGCCAATGTGACAAGACAGAAGAGTATAGTGTGAGCTATTTAAGGAGAAGAGTGGCTGATGTGAGAGAGGTCATCAACAATAGAGAAAATGAGAGAGAAACAGAAGTCCGCCTGTTGAGTAATTTATGCACTAACGAGGATATTTTAGATTAAGGAAATGTCCTGTAGAGTATAACCTATTAAACAGTACACGTCTTTAAGTAGTACTACAGCGTGTGATGGAATACCCTGGACAAATGTAAACTAATGACGTTTCTAAATTTCTCTGAGGACAGAAAAAGAGTGAATGATCAAACCAGTTTCAATCTTAGCTGTGATTTTCATCTGACCAAAGAGAAATGAAACTTATAGCTATTTATTTAGTCACTACAAATAAAGATTTCCATAATTCAGTAACTCCTGTTTGCATAAAAGATGCTTTGATATCATATATGACAGTTGATTAGAAATAAGTAGTCATTAATAAACTGAACAGTACATTTGAATAATGGAAATATGTTACCGATTTAGTAAAGTAGTTTGTAATAAAGTTATATCTCTGTTTTGACAGACAAAGACGAGTGCATGATCGCTGGTGCGAATTCCAACTGGAATTGAAACCGAACTGGCTAATTTCCCTTTTTCTATCTTAAGAAAAATGAGAGATTTGTCTTCATTTGCCCATTAAATGTAATTTCACTCCGCAGCTATAGCTAAAACACTTGTTCTACTTGATAGGATATAGTCTTTAAAACATTTTCATGAAAATATATCTTTATCAGATTCAAATAGGACACTAGTAAGACAATGAAATCACAGGCTTTAGTGCACCATGCCTATATGAACGTTTGTTTGCGTTTTTTCTCTCTGCAAACCGAGGTACTTGGGTGATTATGTACATATATTAACTTACATACAAGCACACGTACATAAGCATACATAAACACATGCAAATATGCATTCATAGTATCATATTTATGTAGTCAGTCTTTACCTAACATTGTTAGTTCTTGGAGTGAACAGGTTTAGTCAAAGACATAAAGGTAAATCAGTTTTACCACTGACTCCATGTTATACACAAAAGTTACATTCTAAGGATCTACTCTTATTTACAAAATCAAAATCAAACTTCAAAAGTAAGACGCAAAACACTTCTTAAATTAACTTCAAATTTTGGCACAAGGCCAGCAATTTCGGGGGTGGACGGAAGTCGACTACCTCGACGTCAGTGCTCGATTAGTACTTATTTTATCGACCCGGAAAGGATGAAGGTTAAAGTCGATCTCGGCAGAACGTGAAGTCGGAAGAAATGCCGCTTAGCATTTTGTCCATCGTGCTAACGATTCTGCCAGCTCACCGCTTTAAATACTTCCAATATTAGTTTCAAATTTTGGCGTAAAGCCCGCAACTTCCGAGGAGGGAGTAATTCGATTAAATCCCGACCCCCCCCCCCCCCCTCCAGTGCTTAACTGGTACTTATTTTATTGACTTCGAAAAGATGAAAGGCAAAGTCGACCCCGGCGCAATTTGAACTCAGAATGCAAAAAGAAACGAAATGCCGCTAAGCTAAACATTCGCCTAAGCATACTAAACAGTCTTCCAGCTCGCCACCCTAAACACTTCTAATATCAAACACAGAAATATGTTTGATGAACATATATTAAGAAAATAATAAAAACCAGTAAAATAAATATTCATTTTAAAAACATGTTCCAGATTATTATATTCTGCAATTTTTCTTCTGTTTGCATTATTCTATTTCTCATTTCTCAATAAGGCGGCGCGCTGATAGAATCACCAGCACAATGGGTAAAAAGCTTAGCAGCATTTCGTCTGTTCTGAGTTCAAATTCCGCCAAGGTCGACTTTGTCTTTCATCCTTTGGTGTCGATAAAATAAGTACCAGTTGAGTACTGGGGTCGATCTAATCGATTTACTTCTTCCCTACTAGTGCTAGCCTTGTGTTAAAATTTGAAATCGTTATTCTGTTTCTCATTTATATCCATTCATTATTAACCTATTTGCCTCTAAGCTGCTCTCTTTTCAGATCTTTGTCAGTGAATGTAGTAATAACATTACCTAAAAACTAGAAAGCATCGACAAATCTTTAATTGTTAAAATTCGTACTGATTCCGCATCTTCACTCACAGTGTTATTCCAAATGTATGAAAAGTTATTCGACATCTATGGATCTCAGTGATTCAACTAACTCCACTACAATTCTAAAAAATTATCTCATTAAACCAAGCCAGGAGTTTGAGCCGAACAGTCTCCCGATGAACATTTTATAATTGCACCTCGAATCTTGCAGGATGTATTTTGCACCAGACGAGCTTCTTGTGTGTGTTGGTAGAAAAGCTACTTGAACATTACATTGTGTAACAAAAGGTTTATTTATTTGTCTTTTGTCAGTAAGTGCTATTTTCTATTTGATTCTATCTAGAAATCAAAAGAAATGACTACTGTTCCCTTCAAACTTTGCTTTTGTGGCCTGGACATCAATGTTTTGAAACTGACTTATTTTCCATTATATTTCAGACTGCGCTGAGTTACTGAAGCAGAAATATCGTTAAAGCAAATATTCTGCTCAATACCAAAGATTTGCTTGTCAGTTGTTTGACCTTAACCAGTTGAGCATTTCCCTTAGTGGCTGACAATATGTGTATCTTTGATCATGAGCAGGCATAGCGGGGGAGCATCATAGCCATGGTTTAAATAAATATAACAAAAGCAAAGTTTGAAAGAAATATTAGCGATTTTTCATACTTGCTAGAGGTAAGCAAATTGGAAATAACAGTTGCTACCCAAGGACAATAATCGTGTTACACAGTGTTACCTTTCAGATCATCCGGGTTTGCTGAATTATCTGGAGCCACTGTCTACGGGAAGGAATGCTTTATTTTAAAGATATTCTTTAGATATTCTTCGCAGAAACGCAAAGTTAATTAATATTCGAATTGTGCTGTGATGATCTACTCCTTTTCATTTGACCGTTTTATAACATACAGATGAGATTTAGAGTAGCATTAATAAGTCACACAACTTCAAAATGACATATAACCAGTTGTTCGAGCTTTGGATCATCTAAATAATTGCCATCACGACACAGTCATACATTTGAAAGCCTGGCGTAGTTTTTGTCCTTTGGATATGTAAGTTAGTTTTGGCAGTAGTTTCCAAAACAAAATCCGCTTATCTACGTAAAATTTTGCTGTAGTAAATATGTTTATCTCACCGTTTTCTTTTTTTTTTTATGAGGTATAAAGTTATTATCTCCTGTTTGTGTAGAACAAGATCGTTGCCTTTTAGGTTAAATGTATCGATCTCAGGCACAGGAAAAGCCACTGCTTCAGAAATTGTTATTGATATTCTCTACATGGAAGAATATATCCACAAGCATAGCGTTTTGCTGACATGATGAGTGATTCTCCTCAATTTTTTTTTTTTGGTTAAATGGTTTAAACCATCTACCTTTTATTCGTACGAAACGCGTATACAACTAGAGTACTTGTTCAGGAATTCTTCACTTATTCTCATTTTGTTATTTTCACTGTTGAGTGATGTATTTATTTCTTTTTACTGATCAGTGGTTGTTGTCTAAAGGATTCGATACGGCACTATGTATGTATGTATGTATGTATGTATGTATGTATGTATGTATGTATGTATGTATGTAAGTATGTATGTATGTATGTATGCATGTATGTATGTATGTATGTATGTATGTATGTATGTATGTATGTGTGATTGTGTGTGTGTGTGTGTGTGCGGTGTCATTATTCAGTTTTATTTCAAGATTTCTTGCCAAAAGAGAAAGAACATGTTTTAAACCTAGATCCAAGGCTTCTGCATTGGAATTTCAATATCAGCCACAAGGTATTTTTGTATGTATGTATGTATGTATGTATGTATGTATGTATGTATGTATGTGTATGTATGTATGTGTGTATGTATGTATGTATGTATGTATGTATGTATGTATGTATGTATGTATGTATGTATATGTGCAGATTCGTATGTTTTGTTTTATGTATGTCTTCTCATGCATATACTTTCATATCTAGACATGCTCATATATACTTAAATGATAAACTTCTGGAAGGTTTCACAGAATTTTACAGTTCCGGCGATGGATTAGATCTGTAGTCTTCAGATCAGCTTTATCCTTTCTGGTTTTGAGATGCCTAATTTCTGAAGATTGGCATTTAGACAGTGTGTTACGTATCCCAGTGCCCCAATAATTACAGGTATAAACCTAAACTTTTAACCTGGATAGAGTAAAGGCAGATTTCTCAATAGTACAGCGTAGGTTTTCTCTTTTTCACTTATCTTCAGCTTTATGTTAACATCCACTGGGCAGCTGATTTTCACAATTGTACACAGTTTCTCTTCTCTATACCAAATCATTATACAGGTCTATTGTATACAGGTCTATTGTATATACAGGTCTATTGTATACAGGTCTATTGTCTTTATATTTTACTGAGGTTTTCACTGCGACATTCTACCAGTACTTCTTCTTATTATGAGTGGCTATGGCTTCTTATACGTAGTACGTACGTACCTACGTACGTACGTATGTATGTATGTATGTAAAAACAAATAATAAATGAGTATATGCATATATACGTACAGGTGTGTGCATACCTACGTCTACCTGTATATATAGGTGCATATCTGGGTACAGGACATTGCAAATAAAACGTAGACAAGAAATAATAATAACCAGAGTACAGAAAACACACAAGCCACATAGAGAATATTTTCCTTCATCAGCTACCCCCGTTTTAACACCGGCGTTTCGAAGAGTTGGGCAGGACGCATCGTTAAAACGGCTCCTCCTATGGACCGCAAATTAAATTTGTATACACAAATTAAACCTGTGCCATGGAGGAATGTAGTGGCGGACAAAAAACAAGACAGGAAAACAAACGGAAAAGGCCATGCGGCCAGACGTGAAAAGTTATGTGTATATGAACGCTGTGAGGCACGAACTTGAAAGTGGGGACGAAGTAAGTTCGCGCGTTTGCTCGGCGATAGCCAAGGAAGAAAAGGATTATTGACCGGAAGCATGTGACCATGCAGGGGTAAGGGAGAGAGAGAGAGAGAGAGAGTGGTAGAGGGAGAAACAAAGGGAGGAAGTAGAAGAATAGGTGAGCATACATATGTATGTATGTATGTATGTATGTATGTATGGATGGATGGATGGATGGATGGATGGATGTTACTTACTGGCACTCCTCCAAGTTAATCCGATCAACGGAACAGCCTGCCCGTGAAATTAACGTGCAAGTGGCTGAGCATTCCACAAGCAAGCGTGCCCTTAACCTAGTTCTCATGGAGATTCAGCGTGACACGGAATGTGATATGGCTAGCTCTTTGAAATACAGTTATTACATATTTTTGCCAGCTGAGCGAATTGGAACATCTTGCTCAAGTATACAACGCACTGCTGGCAATCGAGCTCACGACATTACAACTATGAGCCGAATACACCTAACCATTATGGGTGGATAGATGGATGTATGCATGTATAGGTATACAGACAGACAGACAGACAGACAGATAGATAGATAGATAGATAGATAGATAGATAGATAGATAGATAGATAGATAGATAGATAAAACACTTTTTCTATGAAAATACGTATTGTAAACAACTTTTCTGGAGAATGTAGCTAAGAATGTTTCGTATTCTATATTGTCCTATCATGTTTTTAATGGAGTAGTAAAGTTATTAGGTCTAAACGTTTCTGGTCTAGTTTTCTGGGCCTAAACTTATTTGTACGCGCGCATGTATTAATATTAATATCTATTTTTCAAGAAAAACAAAATAAAAGCAAATATGGATTTTTGCAAGGGAAGCTACTCTATTCACTAATATTCAAGGGAAGCAACTTTTACACAATTTCAAGGGAAATAAATTTGGTATCTTTTTCTTACAGTTTTTTAGTTTAAACTATTCGCTTGACTAAGACTCATAACAATTTTTTCAATATCACTCGTTTAAATAAGATGTAACCATACTGTCAGAGCTGATTGCACATCGATGTTCGTATAAAAGATAACATTCATGTTTAATACCGACAAATGAAACGAAATTGTTTTGCTTTCTTGTAGACACCAACCAACAGATTTTCATACTGAGCATCAACAGCATTGATATCGCCAGAATTTGTGCATATATATATATATATATATATATATATATATATATATATATATTTCCTTTATAAATTATTTACATGTCTGTTCGACCGTTTCACATGACTTTATTCATTAAAACATATTAAAACTTCAGAAGTTCTTACAACTTTGGTCATTGTAATGCTTTGTTTTCGTTTGTTTGATAAATAAAAATTCCTCCTCGCAATGATTTTGCTTGCATTTTGTGATAGACAGCTATTATCCAGAAAATGCCAGCTTCCAAATCCTGTTTTCTTATTAAGTAAAAATTATAAAATTTTAAACCTCAGTAACATTTTTCTGCAATTTTTCTGGAACTATTCAT
The DNA here is from genome assembly GCF_046866305.1 of Octopus bimaculoides. NCBI lineage: Eukaryota > Metazoa > Mollusca > Cephalopoda > Octopoda > Octopodidae > Octopus > Octopus bimaculoides. The sequence continues at coordinate 43,401,420 of NC_142935.1, read as the reverse complement.
TACGGCATGTCTTTCAGGTAGCAGTTATTAACAGCAGATGGACCGCCGTCTGTCTAGCAGAAGGCGTCCCTTACCTAAAAACAAATACACAGACGTTTCAGTTTAATCAGACATGGTCCGAGCAAAACGCAGACCGGTGGTAATAGATAGTGGAGGAAATGTCGGTGTCTTCCACCTCTGCTAGAGATAGCTTTTTCTCGAGCCATTTTCGAATGAAACTAACCTTCGAACGCACACACACACACACGCACGCACGCACACACGCACGTACACACGCACACACAGACACACACACACGCACACATATTCTTTGCTCGACCCCGAACAATTTAACAGGTCCATCCAGTGTGCCGACACGCTGTTGATCCTACTTCTCCAGGTGCTTAGCTGAAGTTCCATCGATCTTTTTTTTTCTCCTATCTCCGCGTTGTACACCTTCAGAGAGATACCGATAACTTTGATGTACTTGTCATCCGACACTATAATGGTGACGTCGTTCGCATATACCTACAAAGACATTTCACAAACTAGTTCGCGCAGAACATGCTTCAATTTCTCCAGATTCCACAGTAGTGGGTCAAGATTCAGTACATACAATAGATGAGAGGGAACAATATTGATGGACCGGGCTCATGATGCTGAAAGGTTCCGATACGTAGCTATTTTACGCTGACCACCGAACAAATATCGAAGTACATTGCAGCGATCCGGCCCTTGAAAACGAGCCTAAAACTGTCTCCTTTGAGAACAGCCACCAAATATTGGTAGTTGACCCAATCGAAGGCATTTAATTGATCTAAGTTGATTAAGGCCCCACTTGTGCCAGGTTTCTTACCTACGTGTTTTATACTCTATTGCTTGGAGTGGGGACTACCATATATATTGCATGAGGTGAGGGTTGTTGGCATGGTGTATGTTTGGTCATTACCGGTCAGACTATATCAGTATGCGTTTTGTTGTTGTAATGTAGCTGTCACTTTTTGTTATTGTTGGGGTAGAAGGTGTTGAGGTGATCGATGTTTCTACAATTGTGGTATCTAGGCTATCTATCCCCTTCGAGCATTTGTAATTGCTGCTCACCTCGAATCTTTATTAGGTCGTGGATCCTGTCCACTATCTCAACTTTCACCTAAGTCAGGATCTCCAAACCCCATCCCCAACTCCATCAGTGTGCTTGGATCCTTCAATATAACACTTTTCACCCGCTACCAGATGTCTGGTTCTGGCGGTGGATTCGCAAATTTTATCCTGATTCCTCTGCTCTAGGCAAATTGGTATTAGTGTTAATTCCTCACTTCTACGAATGATAGTGGAGAGCTTCTGGGACAGGATTTCTGGGTGAAGAATCATGCGCATACAACCGAATTGGCTGGTTCTTGTAACAATGTTTTATAACTTCCATTAAGCTTTTCAAGCAGAGTTCAGCTGGCTCTGGAAAT
>NC_142935.1:43392481-43394981 GCF_046866305.1 Octopus bimaculoides | reverse complement strand
CTTACACACATCGCAGCAGAATTATATTTCGCCGTACCCTCACCTGATTCCACCATTGTATCTCTCTTTTTTTCATTAAAAACCTTTTATCAAATAAACGTCAACCAATCAAAACGAAGACTCCTGCACCTGCATAAACTTGTCATATGAACAACATAACTCGATATTAATATATGAAGCAGGGATTATCGGTTATCTTAATCCCACTGTCTTTCTTGGATTAAGAATCTATTTTCCAACTTCTGCTTTATTTTTCAGTTTTTTTCTTTTTTAATATATATTTTTCTGAATCTCTTTGTTACGTGCATATGAACTGACTCTTGGGCTATGATAACTATCTGCTTGTCTGTCTATTTGTATGTATGTATGCATGTATGTATGTATAGACAGACAAGCAGACAGACAGACAGACAGACAGACAGACAGACAGACAGATAAGTAGATATACACACGCATGCACTCACATACATACACACTACGTACGTGTGGGGTAGGGGAAGGCGCCTGGCTTAGCGGTTGGGGGTATTCACTCACGATCGTAAGGTTACGAGTTCGATTCCCATCGGTGCGTTGTGTCCTTCAGCAAGACACTTTATTTCACGTTGCTCCAGCCCACTCAACTTACAAAAATGAGTAGTATCAAAGAGCCAGCCATGGCACACTCTGTGTCACGCTGAATCTCCCTGAGAACTACGTTAAGGGCACGCGTGTCAGTGGTGTGCTCAGCCACTTGTATGTTAATTTCATGAACAGGCTGTTCCGTCGATTGGATCAACTGGAACCCTTGTCGTCAAAAGCGACGGAGTGCTAGTTATTTGTTTTATATATATATGTGTGTATATATACACACACACATACACATATATACACACACATATATACATACAAACATATATACATACATACATATATACATACACTCACATACATACATACATACATACATACATATATAAATGTATATCATGTTCATATATACGCGCGTGTGTGTCTGTGTATACACATAAATATGTATGTATCAGTAATGTGAAACTCCGAGTAGCGAGAGTGAGTGTGAAATCTCGTATCTAAATCAATCTCTAAACTCTATTGTATGGTTCGAATACCTTTCTTTTTTTTTTTCCATGTTGGCAGGCTCTTAATTTCCAACGGGGGTTATCAAGGAATTCAGTCAATTATCCAAGAGCACAAGCGGTCACCACAACTGTTTGCAAACGGCTTCCGTCAGCATATTTTTGATCATGAAGCACAGGTCAACTCGAAACTATGATAGAAGACGCTTGAGTAAGGTGCCGCACAGAATGATTGAATTATAAATTTCGCTTTTTCAAAGCGAGCTTTTAACTACACTACAATAAACTACACGCTACTATTTAAAAAAAAAACCTATTCAGCCTGACACTAAATGTATTATGAATTGGCTTCAAATCAACACAACATCATTTACGTACAAATGAAACGTTTGTCATATATGATTGCTAAAGCGAAATGAAACCTGATCCACACTTTCCCGATCACTAAAGAATAGATGCTAAATAAGACTGGCAGAGCAATGGCCGTTTTACCTGTTTTCACAGAATCATATGAAGTATTTTATGAAACTCTAATGCCAGAAGATTAACCATAGGGAGATCTTGTATACGTTATTTCTACCTCTAAACTTTATAGTATTATCAACAGCCACCAATTAGGTGGTCGACTTGCCAATACTCCAGTTCTCTCTGCGTTCCACTGCATGCTACAGTCCGCCACGCTCTTATTTCCAGTTCATTCTTTGATGCCAGTCCGCAAACGTCTTTAACGACCACTTGCTCTTTACCCCTTCACACTTCCTGCCAGTTGGTCGTGGCACGATAGCTTTGTGGCCTTGATTCTCCCCCAATAAGTTCTTTCTTGGACTTTCAGCTTCTCTACAGCTGTAACTTTTGTTACCGTCTTTCCAGCTTATTCTGCCTAACCTGTGAAAAATCTCTATCCCAAAGGTTGCTATCTTCTTCTCGTTTACTGTGTACCATTGTACACGATAAACGAGAAGAAGATAGCAACCTTGTCCAATTTTCTGCCGCATAGAGGAAAAGTGTAAAGTATAAATTTGTCTGAGTGCACATTTCTCTTAGTTGTCATTGATGGTCGTCCTTGGTCACGAATGGAGAGCCATCATCATCACTGTCGTCATCATCTACGTACATAAGTATGTGCGTATGTATTGGGTATGTATGCGTGTACAAATATAATCCTAGTTTTACCGTCGTGAAATCAGGATTTCCTGCACTTGAAGAATTTCGGTATTAGTCTAGATTCCGACAGTGTTGATAGTTCAAAACTTGTGTGTGTGTGTGTATTTTATATATATATATATATATATATATATATACAATGTTAATTCTCTAAATGAAGTATTAACAGTAACTGCACGATAAAGTGTAGTATATTGCCACTTAAGTGTGGCTGACCCCTAGGGGGTGGATGTTACTGTTGCTTTTAGCCCCAGGAGGACATC